>NW_027207524.1:0-277713 GCF_963455315.2 Globicephala melas | reverse complement strand
GTTCCACATGCATGTTTTAGCTGAAGGAAGAATACCTTAAACCTGGGTAGTTGAAACCCGTGGAATGGGTACCATGCAATATGACTTCAAAGGGTCTTCATTTGCTCACCGAACCTCTCCAATCCTATCACTGCTGCGTTTATGTCCCTGTACACATGCTTGATTCTCTTTCGGAGACATAGCAATCCATAGGTTTTAAGATACTTAAGAGTCAGGTACATTCTTAGGCGTTTAATATGCGGTGTTGAGTCCATTTCGTTGAGCAAGGAGTAGCTCTTGTCTATTCCATATTTGGCTTAAGGAACTTTATCCGTGCTCATTTCAATCTCTGGTTTTATGCAGCACCCCAACTCACCTTTACCCTTAAACAAGCATAAGTTGGTTTTCTAAATTTGAGACCCTGTTCTGTTCTGTAATTCAGTTCCTGTGTAGCCAAGTTTACATTCCGTGTATTACTGATATCTTATGATGTTTCTTTTTCTGTGTGACTTATTTCAGTTAGAATCATCGTACCTGAATCCACTCATTGTGCTGCTACGGGCCTGATGACATAGATTTCACTGCTGAGTGATACTGCATTGTACGTAAGTACCACAAGTTCTTTATCCATTTTTCACTTTCTGTGATATTGAACTTGTACGGTAAACGAGGTTCTTGTAAACAGAGGCGTCCCAAACATTGGGGTGGCTGTATCTTTTTGATTTTAATTTCCCTAAGCTATAGGACCATAAGTGGAAGTGCCCTAGGCTCTGTTGCTTTGTTTTTTAGATGTTTCAGGAAACACCATACACTTCTCCCGAGTGTCTGTTGGCAATTTACATCCCGCCCATCAGCATAACAAGGCTCCCAGTTCTCCATGGCCTGTCCTGCCTTTCTGGATTTTACACTTTTTTCAGATGGCCCTTTTGACCGGGGGGCAGTGAGACTTCATTGTAGTGCAGATTTCCTTTGCAAGCTTGCTTGGTTGGCCAAAAAGGGCGTATGCGTTTTTTCCTGAATATATTCAGGAAAAAACGCATATGCCCTTTTTGGCCAAGTGCATCATTGTGGACGTTCTGCCTCTTTTCCTATGCTTTCAATGCAATTCCAGTCTACCTCCTGAAATCGGTTTCCTGCAATTCTGCCCCACTTTCAAGTCCTCTTGGCAGCCTTACTTCAGTATATTTTTGGACGATAGTTGTCATTTATAACTCTGCAGGTTTGTGAATTACAGTGCCCCTGAGCTCCTTTCTTCAACTCGTTTTCTTGTGAGCTGGCCGCAACACCGCAGGATGGCTTCAGGCCCTAATCTGGTTACGGCACGGCACGCTGAGCCTTTGGTTCTTTCCTCTTCCTGGTGGGAAATGGGAGTTAAATTTGCCCGTCCAGACACCTCCAGCTAGTCTCTCATTGGTTCTCCCTATTCCTGTTCATCTTCCGCAGAAATTGCAAACTGGGCCAAACAGGAGGTTAAAGGGACTGACTCTCCAAGTCGGGAGAGTGTTAGTAAAGCGTCTGGAATGTTGCACCCGAGTACCAGGGTACGAAAACTGAGACATATTTGAACACGTCTCCCGATCACATGGTTGATCATACTCTAGGTTCCACATGCATGTTTTAGCTGAAGGAAGAATACCTTAAACCTGGGTAGTTGAAACCCGTGGAATGGGTACCATGCAATATGACTTCAAAGGGTCTTCATTTGCTCACCGAACCTCTCCAATCCTATCACTGCTGCATTTATGTCCCTGTACACATGATTGATTCTCTTTCGGAGACATAGCAATCCATAGGTTTTAAGATACTTAAGAGTCAGGTACATTCTTAGGCGTTTAATATGCGGTGTTGAGTCCATTTCGTTGAGCAAGGAGTAGCTCTTGTCTATTCCATATTTGGCTTAAGGAACTTTATCTGTGCTCATTTCAATCTCTGGTTTTATGCAGCACCCCAACTCACCTTTCCCCTTAAACAAGCATAAGTTGGTTTTCTAAATTTGAGACCCTGTTCTGTTCTGTAATTCAGTTCCTGTGTAGCCAAGTTTACATTCCGTGTATTACTGATATCTTATGATGTTTCTTTTTCTGTGTGACTTATTTCAGTTAGAATCATCGTACCTGAATCCACTCATTGTGCTGCTACGGGCCTGATGACATAGATTTCACTGCTGAGTGATACTGCATTGTACGTAAGTACCACAAGTTCTTTATCCATTTTTCACTTTCTGTGATATTGAACTTGTACGGTAAACGAGGTTCTTGTAAACAGAGGCGTCCCAAACATTGGGGTGGCTGTATCTTTTTGATTTTAATTTCCCTAAGCTATAGGACCATAAGTGGAAGTGCCCTAGGCTCTGTTGCTTTGTTTTTTAGATGTTTCAGGAAACACCATACACTTCTCCCGAGTGTCTGTTGGCAATTTACATCCCGCCCATCAGCATAACAAGGCTCCCAGTTCTCCATGGCCTGTCCTGCCTTTCTGGATTTTACACTTTTTTCAGATGGCCCTTTTGACCGGGGGGCAGTGAGACTTCATTGTAGTGCAGATTTCCTTTGCAAGCTTGCTTGGTTGGCCAAAAAGGGCGTATGCGTTTTTCCCTGAATATATTCAGGAAAAAACGCATACGCCCTTTTTGGCCAAGTGCATCATTGTGGACGTTCTGCCTCTTTTCCTATGCTTTCAATGCAATTCCAGTCTACCTCCTGAAATCGGTTTCCTGCAATTCTGCCCCGCTTTCAAGTCCTCTTGGCAGCCTTACTTCAGTATATTTTTGGACGATAGTTGTCATTTATAACTCTGCAGGTTTGTGAATTACAGTGCCCCTGAGCTCCTTTCTTCAACTCGCTTTCTTGTGAGCTGGCCGCAACACCGCAGGATGGCTTCAGGCCCTAATCTGGTTCCGGCACGGCACGCTGAGCCTTTGGTTATTTCCTCTTCCTGGTGGGAAATGAGAGTTAAATTTGCCCGTCCAGACACCTCCAGCTAGTCTCTCATTGGTTCTCGCTATTCCTGTTCATCTTCCGCAGAAATTGCAAACTGGGCCAAACAGGAGGTTAAAGGGACTGACTCTCCAAGTCGGGAGAGTGTTAGTAAAGCGTCTGGAATGTTGCACCCGAGTACCAGGGTACGAAAACTGAGACATATTTGAACACGTCTCCCGATCACATGGTTGATCATACTCTAGGTTCCACATGCATGTTTTAGCTGAAGGAAGAATACCTTAAACCTGGGTAGTTGAAACCCGTGGAATGGGTACCATGCAATATGACTTCAAAGGGTCTTCATTTGCTCACCGAACCTCTCCAATCCTATCACTGCTGCGTTTATGTCCCTGTACACATGCTTGATTCTCTTTCGGAGACATAGCAATCCATAGGTTTTAAGATACTTAAGAGTCAGGTACATTCTTAAGCGTTTAATATGCGGTGTTGAGTCCATTTCGTTGAGCAAGGAGTAGCTCTTGTCTATTCCATATTTGGCTTAAGGAACTTTATCTGTGCTCATTTCAATCTCTGGTTTTATGCAGCACCCCAACTCACCTTTCCCCTTAAACAAGCATAAGTTGGTTTTCTAAATTTGAGACCCTGTTCTGTTCTGTAATTCAGTTCCTGTGTAGCCAAGTTTACATTCCGTGTATTACTGATATCTTATGATGTTTCTTTTTCTGTGTGACTTATTTCAGTTAGAATCATCGTACCTGAATCCACTCATTGTGCTGCTACGGGCCTGATGACATAGATTTCACTGCTGAGTGATACTGCATTGTACGTAAGTACCACAAGTTCTTTATCCATTTTTCACTTTCTGTGATATTGAACTTGTACGGTAAACGAGGTTCTTGTAAACAGAGGCGTCCCAAACATTGGGGTGGCTGTATCTTTTTGATTTTAATTTCCCTAAGCTATAGGACCATAAGTGGAAGTGCCCTAGGCTCTGTTGCTTTGTTTTTTAGATGTTTCAGGAAACACCATACACTTCTCCCGAGTGTCTGTTGGCAATTGACATCCCGCCCATCAGCATAACAAGGCTCCCAGTTCTCCATGGCCTGTCCTGCCTTTCTGGATTTTACACTTTTTTCAGATGGCCCTTTTGACCGGGGGGCAGTGAGACTTCATTGTAGTGCAGATTTCCTTTGCAAGCTTGCTTGGTTGGCCAAAAAGGGCGTATGCGTTTTTTCCTGAATATATTCAGGAAAAAACGCATACGCCCTTTTTGGCCAAGTGCATCATTGTGGACGTTCTGCCTCTTTTCCTATGCTTTCAATGCAATTCCAGTCTACCTCCTGAAATCGGTTTCCTGCAATTCTGCCCCACTTTCAAGTCCTCTTGGCAGCCTTACTTCAGTATATTTTTGGACGATAGTTGTCATTTATAACTCTGCAGGTTTGTGAATTACAGTGCCCCTGAGCTCCTTTCTTCAACTCGTTTTCTTGTGAGCTGGCCGCAACACCGCAGGATGGCTTCAGGCCCTAATCTGGTTCCGGCACGGCACGCTGAGCCTTTGGTTCTTTCCTCTTCCTGGTGGGAAATGGGAGTTAAATTTGCCCGTCCAGACACCTCCAGCTAGTCTCTCATTGGTTCTCGCTATTCCTGTTCATCTTCCGCAGAAATTGCAAACTGGGCCAAACAGGAGGTTAAAGGGACTGACTCTCCAAGTCGGGAGAGTGTTAGTAAAGCGTCTGGAATGTTGCACCCGAGTACCAGGGTACGAAAACTGAGACATATTTGAACACGTCTCCCGATCACATGGTTGATCATACTCTAGGTTCCACATGCATGTTTTAGCTGAAGGAAGAATACCTTAAACCTGGGTAGTTGAAACCCGTGGAATGGGTACCATGCAATATGACTTCAAAGGGTCTTCATTTGCTCACCGAACCTCTCCAATCCTATCACTGCTGCGTTTATGTCCCTGTACACATGCTTGATTCTCTTTCGGAGACATAGCAATCCATAGGTTTTAAGATACTTAAGAGTCAGGTACATTCTTAGGCGTTTAATATGCGGTGTTGAGTCCATTTCGTTGAGCAAGGAGTAGCTCTTGTCTATTCCATATTTGGCTTAAGGAACTTTATCTGTGCTCATTTCAATCTCTGGTTTTATGCAGCACCCCAACTCACCTTTACCCTTAAACAAGCATAAGTTGGTTTTCTAAATTTGAGACCCTGTTCTGTTCTGTAATTCAGTTCCTGTGTAGCCAAGTTTACATTCCGTGTATTACTGATATCTTATGATGTTTCTTTTTCTGTGTGACTTATTTCAGTTAGAATCATCGTACCTGAATCCACTCATTGTGCTGCTACGGGCCTGATGACATAGATTTCACTGCTGAGTGATACTGCATTGTACGTAAGTACCACAAGTTCTTTATCCATTTTTCACTTTCTGTGATATTGAACTTGTACGGTAAACGAGGTTCTTGTAAACAGAGGCGTCCCAAACATTGGGGTGGCTGTATCTTTTTGATTTTAATTTCCCTAAGCTATAGGACCATAAGTGGAAGTGCCCTAGGCTCTGTTGCTTTGTTTTTTAGATGTTTCAGGAAACACCATACACTTCTCCCGAGTGTCTGTTGGCAATGTACATCCCGCCCATCAGCATAACAAGGCTCCCAGTTCTCCATGGCCTGTCCTGCCTTTCTGGATTTTACACTTTTTTCAGATGGCCCTTTTGACCGGGGGGAAGTGAGACTTCATTGTAGTGCAGATTTCCTTTGCAAGCTTGCTTGGTTGGCCAAAAAGGGCGTATGCGTTTTTTCCTGAATATATTCAGGAAAAAACGCATACGCCCTTTTTGGCCAAGTGCATCATTGTGGACGTTCTGCCTCTTTTCCTATGCTTTCAATGCAATTCCAGTCTACCTCCTGAAATCGGTTTCCTGCAATTCTGCCCCGCTTTCAAGTCCTCTTGGCAGCCTTACTTCAGTATATTTTTGGACGATAGTTGTCATTTATAACTCTGCAGGTTTGTGAATTACAGTGCCCCTGAACTCCTTTCTTCAACTCGTTTTCTTGTGAGCTGGCCGCAACACCGCAGGATGGCTTCAGGCCCTAATCTGGTTCCGGCACGGCACGCTGAGCCTTTGGTTATTTCCTCTTCCTGGTGGGAAATGAGAGTTAAATTTGCCCGTCCAGACACCTCCAGCTAGTCTCTCATTGGTTCTCGCTATTCCTGTTCATCTTCCGCAGAAATTGCAAACTGGGCCAAACAGGAGGTTAAAGGGACTGACTCTCCAAGTCGGGAGAGTGTTAGTAAAGCGTCTGGAATGTTGCACCCGAGTACCAGGGTACGAAAACTGAGACATATTTGAACACGTCTCCCGATCACATGGTTGATCATACTCTAGGTTCCACATGCATGTTTTAGCTGAAGGAAGAATACCTTAAACCTGGGTAGTTAAAACCCGTGGAATGGGTATCATGCAATGTGACTTCAAAGGGTCTTCATTTGCTCACCGAACCTCTCCAATCCTATCACTGCTGCGTTTATGTCCCTGTACACATGCTTGATTCTCTTTCGGAGACATAGCAATCCATAGGTTTTAAGATACTTAAGAGTCAGGTACACTCTTAGGCGTTTAATATGCGGTGTTGAGTCCATTTCGTTGAGCAAGGAGTAGCTCTTGTCTATTCCATATTTGGCTTAAGGAACTTTATCTGTGCTCATTTCAATCTCTGGTTTTATGCAGCACCCCAACTCACCTTTCCCCTTAAACAAGCATAAGTTGGTTTTCTAAATTTGAGACCCTGTTCTGTTCTGTAATTCAGTTCCTGTGTAGCCAAGTTTACATTCCGTGTATTACTGATATCTTATGATGTTTCTTTTTCTGTGTGACTTATTTCAGTTAGAATCATCGTACCTGAATCCACTCATTGTGCTGCTACGGGCCTGATGACATAGATTTCACTGCTGAGTGATACTGCATTGTACGTAAGTACCACAAGTTCTTTATCCATTTTTCACTTTCTGTGATATTGAACTTGTACGGTAAACGAGGTTCTTGTAAACAGAGGCGTCCCAAACATTGGGGTGGCTGTATCTTTTTGATTTTAATTTCCCTAAGCTATAGGACCATAAGTGGAAGTGCCCTAGGCTCTGTTGCTTTGTTTTTTAGATGTTTCAGGAAACACCATACACTTCTCCCGAGTGTCTGTTGGCAATGTACATCCCGCCCATCAGCATAACAAGGCTCCCAGTTCTCCATGGCCTGTCCTGCCTTTCTGGATTTTACACTTTTTTCAGATGGCCCTTTTGACCGGGGGGAAGTGAGACTTCATTGTAGTGCAGATTTCCTTTGCAAGCTTGCTTGGTTGGCCAAAACGGGCGTATGCGTTTTTTCCTGAATATATTCAGGAAAAAACGCATACGCCCTTTTTGGCCAAGTGCATCATTGTGGACGTTCTGCCTCTTTTCCTATGCTTTCGATGCAATTCCAGTCTACCTCCTGAAATCGGTTTCCTGCAATTCTGCCCCGCTTTCAAGTCCTCTTGGCAGCCTTACTTCAGTATATTTTTGGACGATAGTTGTCATTTATAACTCTGCAGGTTTGTGAATTACAGTGCCCTGAGCTCCTTTCTTCAACTCGCTTTCTTGTGAGCTGGCCGCAACACCGCAGGATGGCTTCAGGCCCTAATCTGGTTCCGGCACGGCACGCTGAGCCTTTGGTTATTTCCTCTTCCTGGTGGGAAATGAGAGTTAAATTTGCCCGTCCAGACACCTCCAGCTAGTCTCTCATTGGTTCTCGCTATTCCTGTTCATCTTCCGCAGAAATTGCAAACTGGGCCAAACAGGAGGTTAAAGGGACTGACTCTCCAAGTCGGGAGAGTGTTAGTAAAGCGTCTGGAATGTTGCACCCGAGTACCAGGGTATGAAAACTGAGACATATTTGAACACGTCTCCCGATCACATGGTTGATCATACTCTAGGTTCCACATGCATATTTTAGCTGAAGGAAGAATACCTTAAACCTGGGTAGTTGAAACCCGTGGAATGGGTACCATGCAATATGACTTCAAAGGGTCTTCATTTGCTCACCGAACCTCTCCAATCCTATCACTGCTGCGTTTATGTCCCTGTACACATGCTTGATTCTCTTTCGGAGACATAGCAATCCATAGGTTTTAAGATACTTAAGAGTCAGGTACATTCTTAGGCGTTTAATATGCGGTGTTGAGTCCATTTCGTTGAGCAAGGAGTAGCTCTTGTCTATTCCATATTTGGCTTAAGGAACTTTATCTGTGCTCATTTCAATCTCTGGTTTTATGCAGCACCCCAACTCACCTTTCCCCTTAAACAAGCATAAGTTGGTTTTCTAAATTTGAGACCCTGTTCTGTTCTGTAATTCAGTTCCTGTGTAGCCAAGTTTACATTCCGTGTATTACTGATATCTTATGATGTTTCTTTTTCTGTGTGACTTATTTCAGTTAGAATCATCGTACCTGAATCCACTCATTGTGCTGCTACGGGCCTGATGACATAGATTTCACTGCTGAGTGATACTGCATTGTACGTAAGTACCACAAGTTCTTTATCCATTTTTCACTTTCTGTGATATTGAACTTGTACGGTAAACGAGGTTCTTGTAAACAGAGGCGTCCCAAACATTGGGGTGGCTGTATCTTTTTGATTTTAATTTCCCTAAGCTATAGGACCATAAGTGGAAGTGCCCTAGGCTCTGTTGCTTTGTTTTTTAGATGTTTCAGGAAACACCATACACTTCTCCCGAGTGTCTGTTGGCAATTTACATCCCGCCCATCAGCATAACAAGGCTCCCAGTTCTCCATGGCCTGTCCTGCCTTTCTGGATTTTACACTTTTTTCAGATGGCCCTTTTGACCGGGGGGAAGTGAGACTTCATTGTAGTGCAGATTTCCTTTGCAAGCTTGCTTGGTTGGCCAAAAAGGGCGTATGCGTTTTTTCCTGAATATATTCAGGAAAAAACGCATACGCCCTTTTTGGCCAAGTGCATCATTGTGGACGTTCTGCCTCTTTTCCTATGCTTTCAATGCAATTCCAGTCTACCTCCTGAAATCGGTTTCCTGCAATTCTGCCCCGCTTTCAAGTCCTCTTGGCAGCCTTACTTCAGTATATTTTTGGACGATAGTTGTCATTTATAACTCTGCAGGTTTGTGAATTACAGTGCCCTGAGCTCCTTTCTTCAACTCGCTTTCTTGTGAGCTGGCCGCAACACCGCAGGATGGCTTCAGGCCCTAATCTGGTTCCGGCACGGCACGCTGAGCCTTTGGTTATTTCCTCTTCCTGGTGGGAAATGAGAGTTAAATTTGCCCGTCCAGACACCTCCAGCTAGTCTCTCATTGGTTCTCGCTATTCCTGTTCATCTTCCGCAGAAATTGCAAACTGGGCCAAACAGGAGGTTAAAGGGACTGACTCTCCAAGTCGGGAGAGTGTTAGTAAAGCGTCTGGAATGTTGCACCCGAGTACCAGGGTACGAAAACTGAGACATATTTGAACACGTCTCCCGATCACATGGTTGATCATACTCTAGGTTCCACATGCATGTTTTAGCTGAAGGAAGAATACCTTAAACCTGGGTAGTTGAAACCCGTGGAATGGGTACCATGCAATATGACTTCAAAGGGTCTTCATTTGCTCACCGAACCTCTCCAATCCTATCACTGCTGCGTTTATGTCCCTGTACACATGCTTGATTCTCTTTCGGAGACATAGCAATCCATAGGTTTTAAGATACTTAAGAGTCAGGTACATTCTTAGGCGTTTAATATGCGGTGTTGAGTCCATTTCGTTGAGCAAGGAGTAGCTCTTGTCTATTCCATATTTGGCTTAAGGAACTTTATCTGTGCTCATTTCAATCTCTGGTTTTATGCAGCACCCCAACTCACCTTTCCCCTTAAACAAGCATAAGTTGGTTTTCTAAATTTGAGACCCTGTTCTGTTCTGTAATTCAGTTCCTGTGTAGCCAAGTTTACATTCCGTGTATTACTGATATCTTATGATGTTTCTTTTTCTGTGTGACTTATTTCAGTTAGAATCATCGTACCTGAATCCACTCATTGTGCTGCTACGGGCCTGATGACATAGATTTCACTGCTGAGTGATACTGCATTGTACGTAAGTACCACAAGTTCTTTATCCATTTTTCACTTTCTGTGATATTGAACTTGTACGGTAAACGAGGTTCTTGTAAACAGAGGCGTCCCAAACATTGGGGTGGCTGTATCTTTTTGATTTTAATTTCCCTAAGCTATAGGACCATAAGTGGAAGTGCCCTAGGCTCTGTTGCTTTGTTTTTTAGATGTTTCAGGAAACACCATACACTTCTCCCGAGTGTCTGTTGGCAATGTACATCCCGCCCATCAGCATAACAAGGCTCCCAGTTCTCCATGGCCTGTCCTGCCTTTCTGGATTTTACACTTTTTTCAGATGGCCCTTTTGACCGGGGGGAAGTGAGACTTCATTGTAGTGCAGATTTCCTTTGCAAGCTTGCTTGGTTGGCCAAAAAGGGCGTATGCGTTTTTTCCTGAATATATTCAGGAAAAAACGCATACGCCCTTTTTGGCCAAGTGCATCATTGTGGACGTTCTGCCTCTTTTCCTATGCTTTCAATGCAATTCCAGTCTACCTCCTGAAATCGGTTTCCTGCAATTCTGCCCCGCTTTCAAGTCCTCTTGGCAGCCTTACTTCAGTATATTTTTGGACGATAGTTGTCATTTATAACTCTGCAGGTTTGTGAATTACAGTGCCCCTGAACTCCTTTCTTCAACTCGTTTTCTTGTGAGCTGGCCGAAACACCGCAGGATGGCTTCAGGCCCTAATCTGGTTCCGGCACGGCACGCTGAGCCTTTGGTTATTTCCTCTTCCTGGTGGGAAATGAGAGTTAAATTTGCCCGTCCAGACACCTCCAGCTAGTCTCTCATTGGTTCTCGCTATTCCTGTTCATCTTCCGCAGAAATTGCAAACTGGGCCAAACAGGAGGTTAAAGGGACTGACTCTCCAAGTCGGGAGAGTGTTAGTAAAGCGTCTGGAATGTTGCACCCGAGTACCAGGGTACGAAAACTGAGACATATTTGAACACGTCTCCCGATCACATGGTTGATCATACTCTAGGTTCCACATGCATGTTTTAGCTGAAGGAAGAATACCTTAAACCTGGGTAGTTAAAACCCGTGGAATGGGTATCATGCAATGTGACTTCAAAGGGTCTTCATTTGCTCACCGAACCTCTCCAATCCTATCACTGCTGCGTTTATGTCCCTGTACACATGCTTGATTCTCTTTCGGAGACATAGCAATCCATAGGTTTTAAGATACTTAAGAGTCAGGTACACTCTTAGGCGTTTAATATGCGGTGTTGAGTCCATTTCGTTGAGCAAGGAGTAGCTCTTGTCTATTCCATATTTGGCTTAAGGAACTTTATCTGTGCTCATTTCAATCTCTGGTTTTATGCAGCACCCCAACTCACCTTTCCCCTTAAACAAGCATAAGTTGGTTTTCTAAATTTGAGACCCTGTTCTGTTCTGTAATTCAGTTCCTGTGTAGCCAAGTTTACATTCCGTGTATTACTGATATCTTATGATGTTTCTTTTTCTGTGTGACTTATTTCAGTTAGAATCATCGTACCTGAATCCACTCATTGTGCTGCTACGGGCCTGATGACATAGATTTCACTGCTGAGTGATACTGCATTGTACGTAAGTACCACAAGTTCTTTATCCATTTTTCACTTTCTGTGATATTGAACTTGTACGGTAAACGAGGTTCTTGTAAACAGAGGCGTCCCAAACATTGGGGTGGCTGTATCTTTTTGATTTTAATTTCCCTAAGCTATAGGACCATAAGTGGAAGTGCCCTAGGCTCTGTTGCTTTGTTTTTTAGATGTTTCAGGAAACACCATACACTTCTCCCGAGTGTCTGTTGGCAATGTACATCCCGCCCATCAGCATAACAAGGCTCCCAGTTCTCCATGGCCTGTCCTGCCTTTCTGGATTTTACACTTTTTTCAGATGGCCCTTTTGACCGGGGGGAAGTGAGACTTCATTGTAGTGCAGATTTCCTTTGCAAGCTTGCTTGGTTGGCCAAAACGGGCGTATGCGTTTTTTCCTGAATATATTCAGGAAAAAACGCATACGCCCTTTTTGGCCAAGTGCATCATTGTGGACGTTCTGCCTCTTTTCCTATGCTTTCAAAGCAATTCCAGTCTACCTCCTGAAATCGGTTTCCTGCAATTCTGCCCCGCTTTCAAGTCCTCTTGGCAGCCTTACTTCAGTATATTTTTGGACGATAGTTGTCATTTATAACTCTGCAGGTTTGTGAATTACAGTGCCCCTGAGCTCCTTTCTTCAACTCGCTTTCTTGTGAGCTGGCCGCAACACCGCAGGATGGCTTCAGGCCCTAATCTGGTTCCGGCACGGCACGCTGAGCCTTTGGTTATTTCCTCTTCCTGGTGGGAAATGAGAGTTAAATTTGCCCGTCCAGACACCTCCAGCTAGTCTCTCATTGGTTCTCGCTATTCCTGTTCATCTTCCGCAGAAATTGCAAACTGGGCCAAACAGGAGGTTAAAGGGACTGACTCTCCAAGTCGGGAGAGTGTTAGTAAAGCGTCTGGAATGTTGCACCCGAGTACCAGGGTACGAAAACTGAGACATATTTGAACACGTCTCCCGATCACATGGTTGATCATACTCTAGGTTCCACATGCATGTTTTAGCTGAAGGAAGAATACCTTAAACCTGGGTAGTTGAAACCCGTGGAATGGGTACCATGCAATATGACTTCAAAGGGTCTTCATTTGCTCACCGAACCTCTCCAATCCTATCACTGCTGCGTTTATGTCCCTGTACACATGCTTGATTCTCTTTTGGAGACATAGCAATCCATAGGTTCTAAGATACTTAAGAGTCAGGTACATTCTTAGGCGTTTAATATGCGGTGTTGAGTCCATTTCGTTGAGCAAGGAGTAGCTCTTGTCTATTCCATATTTGGCTTAAGGAACTTTATCTGTGCTCATTTCAATCTCTGGTTTTATGCAGCACCCCAACTCACCTTTCCCCTTAAACAAGCATAAGTTGGTTTTCTAAATTTGAGACCCTGTTCTGTTCTGTAATTCAGTTCCTGTGTAGCCAAGTTTACATTCCGTGTATTACTGATATCTTATGATGTTTCTTTTTCTGTGTGACTTATTTCAGTTAGAATCATCGTACCTGAATCCACTCATTGTGCTGCTACGGGCCTGATGACATAGATTTCACTGCTGAGTGATACTGCATTGTACGTAAGTACCACAAGTTCTTTATCCATTTTTCACTTTCTGTGATATTGAACTTGTACGGTAAACGAGGTTCTTGTAAACAGAGGCGTCCCAAACATTGGGGTGGCTGTATCTTTTTTATTTTAATTTCCCTAAGCTATAGGACCATAAGTGGAAGTGCCCTAGGCTCTGTTGCTTTGTTTTTTAGATGTTTCAGGAAACACCATACACTTCTCCCGAGTGTCTGTTGGCAATTTACATCCCGCCCATCAGCATAACAAGGCTCCCAGTTCTCCATGGCCTGTCCTGCCTTTCTGGATTTTACACTTTTTTCAGATGGCCCTTTTGACCGGGGGGAAGTGAGACTTCATTGTAGTGCAGATTTCCTTTGCAAGCTTGCTTGGTTGGCCAAAAAGGGCGTATGCGTTTTTTCCTGAATATATTCAGGAAAAAACGCATACGCCCTTTTTGGCCAAGTGCATCATTGTGGACGTTCTGCCTCTTTTCCTATGCTTTCGATGCAATTCCAGTCTACCTCCTGAAATCGGTTTCCTGCAATTCTGCCCCGCTTTCAAGTCCTCTTGGCAGCCTTACTTCAGTATATTTTTGGACGATAGTTGTCATTTATAACTCTGCAGGTTTGTGAATTACAGTGCCCTGAGCTCCTTTCTTCAACTCGCTTTCTTGTGAGCTGGCCGCAACACCGCAGGATGGCTTCAGGCCCTAATCTGGTTCCGGCACGGCACGCTGAGCCTTTGGTTAATTCCTCTTCCTGGTGGGAAATGAGAGTTAACTTTGCCCGTCCAGACACCTCCAGCTAGTCTCTCATTGGTTCTCGCTATTCCTGTTCATCTTCCGCAGAAATTGCAAACTGGGCCAAACAGGAGGTTAAAGCCACTGACTCTCCAAGTGGGGAGAGTGTTAGTAAAGCATCGGGAATGTTGCACCCTAGTACCAGGGGACGAAAACTGAGACATATTTGAACAAGTCTCCGTATCACATGGTTGATCATATTCTGGGTTCCACATGCATGTTTTAGCTGAAGGAAGAATACCTTAAACCTGGAGAGTTGAGACCCTTGGAATGGGTACCATGCAATATGACTCAAAGGGTCTTCATTTGCTCACCGAACCTCTCCAGTCCTATCACTGCTGCGTTTATGCCCCTGTACACACGCTTGATTCTCTTTTGGAGAAATAGCAATCCATAGGTTTTAAGATACTTACTAGTCAGGTACATTCTTAGTTGTTTAATATGGGGTGTTGAGTCATTTCGTTGAGCAAGGAGTAGCTCTTGTCTATTCCATATTTGGCTTAAGGAACTTTATCTGTGCTCATTTCAATCTTGGTTTTATGCAGCACCCTAACTCACATTTCCCCTTACGCAAGCATAAGTTGGTTTTCTCAATTTGAGACCCTGTTCTGTTTTGTAATTCAGTTCCTCTGTAGCCAAGTTTACATTCCATGTATTAGTGATATTTATTGAGGTTTCTTTTTCTGTGTGACTTATTTCAGTTAGAATCACCATACCCGAATCCACTCATTGTGCTGCTAAGGGCCTGATGACATAGATTTCATTGCTGAGTGATATTGCATTGTACTTGAGTACCCAAACTTCTTTATCCATTTTTCACTTTCTGTGATATTGAACTTGTGCTGTAAATGAGGTTGTTTTAAACAGAGCCGTCCCAAACTTTGGGGTGGCTGTGTCTTTTGGATTTTAATTTCCCTAAGCTATAGGACCATAAGTGGAAGTGCCCTAGGCTCTGTTGCTTTGTTTTTTAGATGTTTCAGGAAACACCATACACTTCTCCCGAGTGTCTGTTGGCAATTTACATCCCGCCCATCAGCATAACAAGGCTCCCAGTTCTCCATGGCCTGTCCTGCCTTTCTGGATTTTACACTTTTTTCAGATGGCCCTTTTGACCAGGGGGAAGTGAGACTTCATTGTAGTGCAGAGTTCCTTTGCAAGCTTGCTTGGTTGGCCAAAAAGGGCGTATGCGTTTTTTCCTGAATATATTCAGGAAAAAACGCATACGCCCTTTTTGGCCAAGTGCATCATTGTGGACGTTCTGCCTCTTTTCCTATGCTTTCAATGCAATTCCAGGCTACGTCCTGAAATCGGTTTCCTGCAATTCTGCCCCGCTTTCAAGTCCTCTTGGCAGCCTTACTTCAGTATATTTTTGGACGATAGTTGTCATTTATAACTCTGCAGGTTTGTGAATTACAGTTCCCCTGAGCTCCTTTCTTCAACTCGCTTTCTTGTGAGCTGGCCGCAACACCACAGGATGGCTTCAGGCCCTAATCTGGTTCCGGCACGGCACGCTGAGCCTTTGGTTATTTCCTCTTCCTGGTGGGAAATGAGAGTTAAATTTGCCCGTCCAGACACCTCCAGCTAGTCTCTCATTGGTTCTCGCTATTCCTGTTCATCTTCCGCAGAAATTGCAAACTGGGCCAAACAGGAGGTTAAAGGCGCTGACTCTCCAAGTGGGGAGAGTGTTAGTAAAGCATCGGGAATGTTGCACCCGAGTACCAGGTGACGAAAACTGAGACATATTGGAACACGTCTCCCTATCACACGGTTCATCATATTCTGGGTTCCACATGCATGTTTTAGCTGAAGGAAGAATACCTTAAACCTGGAGAGTTGAGACCCTTGGAATGGGTACCATGCAATATGACTTCAAAGGGTCTTCATTTGCTCACCGAACCTCTCTAATCCTATCACTGCTGCGTTTATTCCCCTGTACACACGCTTGATTCTCTTTTGGAGACATAGCAATCCATAGGTTTTAAGATACTTACTAGTCAGGTACATTCTTAGTTGTTTAATATGGGGTGTTGAGTCATTTCGTTGAGCAAGGAGTAGCTCTTGTCTATTCCATATTTGGCTTAAGGAACTTTATCTGTGCTCATTACAATCTCTGGTTTTATGCAGCACCCCAACTCAACTTTCCCCTTAAGCAAGCATAAGTTGGTTTTCTAATTTTGAGACCCTGTTGTGTTTTGGAATTCAGTTCCTCTGTAGCCAAGTTTACATTCCATGTATTAGTGATATTTATTGATGTTTCTTTTTCTGTGTGACTTATTTCAGTTAGAATCACCATACCCGAATCCACTCATTGTGCTGCTAAGGGCCTGGTGACATAGATTTCATTGCTGAGTGATATTGCATTGTACATGAGTACACAAACTTCTTTATCTATTTTTCACTTTCTGTGATATTGAACTTGTACTGTAAACGAGATTGTTGTAAACAGAGCCGTCCCAAACTTTGGGGTGGCTGTGTCTTTTTGATTTTAATTTCCCTAAGCTATAGGACCATAAGTGGAAGTGCCCTAGGCTCTGTTGCTTTGTTTTTTAGATGTTTCAGGAAACACCATACACTTCTCCCGAGTGTCTGTTGGCAATTTACATCCCGCCCATCAGCATAACAAGGCTCCCAGTTCTCCATGGCCTGTCCTGCCTTTCTGGATTTTACACATTTTTCAGATGGCCCTTTTGACCGGGGGGAAGTGAGACTTCATTGTAGTGCAGATTTCCTTTGCAAGCTTGCTTGGTTGGCCAAAAAGGGCGTATGGTTTTTTCCTGAATATATTCAGGAAAAAACGCATACGCCCTTTTTGGCCAAGTGCATCATTGTGGACGTTCTGCCTCTTTTCCTATGCTTTCAATGCAATTCCAGTCTACCTCCTGAAATCGATTTCCTGCAATTCTGCCCCGCTTTAAACTCCTCTTGGCAGCCTTACTTCAGTATATTTTTGGACAATAGCTGTCATTTATAACTCTGCAGGTTTGTGAATTACAGTGTCCCTGAGCTCCTTTCTTCAACTCGCTTTCTTTTGAGCTGTCCGCAACACCGCAGGATGGCTTCAGGCCCTAATCTGGCTCCGGCACAGCACGCTGAGCCTTTGGTTATTTCCTCTTCCTGGTGGGAAATGAGAGTTAAATTTGCCCGTCCAGACACCTCCAGCTAGTCTCTCATTGGTTCTCCCTATTCCTGTTCATCTTCCGCAGAAATTGCTAACTGGGCCAAACAGGAGGTTAAAGGCGCTGACTCTCCAAGTGGGGAGAGTGTTAGTAAAGCTTCTGGAATGTTGCACCCTTGTACCAGGGTATGAAAACTGAGACATATTTGAACACGTCTCCCGTTCACACGGTTGATCATACTCTGGGTTCCACATGCATGTTTTAGCTGAAGGAAGAATACCTTAAACCTGGAGAGTTGAGACCCGTGGAATGGGTACAAGGCAATATGACTTCAAAGGGTCTTCATTTGCTCACCGAACCTCTCCAATCCTATCACTGCTGCGTTTATGCCCCTGTACACATGCTTGATTCTCTTTCGGAGACATAGCAATCCATAGGTTTTAAGATACTTACTAGTCAGGTACATTCTTAGGCGTTTAATATGCGGTGTTGAGTCCATTTCGTTGAGCAAGGAGTAGCTCTTGTCTATTCCATATTTGGCTTAAGGAACTTTATCTGTGCTCATTTCAATCTCTGGTTTTATGCAGCACCCCAACTCAACTTTCCCCTTAAGCAAGCATAAGTTGGTTTTCTCAATTTGAGACCCTGTTCTGTTCTGTAATTCAGTTCTTGTGTAGCCAAGTTTACATTCCGTGTGTTAGTGATATCTTATGATGTTTCTTTTTCTGTGTGACTTATTTCAGTTAGAATCATCGTAGCTAAATCCACTCATTATGCTGCTACAGGCCTGATGACATAGATTTCATTGCTGAGTGATACTGCATTGTACGTGAGTTCCACAACTTATTTATCCATTTTTCACTTTCTGTGATATTGAACTTGTACTGTAAAGGAGGTTGTGGTAAACAGAGGCGTCCCAAATTTTGGGGTGGCTGTGTCTTTTTGATTTTAATTTCCCTAAGCTATAGGACCATAATTGGAAGTGCCCTAGGCTCTGTTGCTTTGTTTTTTAGATGTTTCAGGAAACACCATACACGTCTCCCAAGTGGCTCCTGGCAATTTACATCCCGCCCATCAGCATAAGAAGGCTCCCAGTTCTCCATGCCCTGTCGTGCCTTTATGGATTTTACACTTTTTTCAGATGGCCCTTTTGACCAGGTGGAAGTGAGACTTCATTGTAGTGCACATTTCCTTTGCAAGCTTGCTTGGTTGGCCAAAAAGTGTGTATGCGTTTTTTCCTGAATATATTCAGGAAAAAACACATACGCCCTTTTTGGCCAAGTGCATCATTGTCGAGGTTCTGACTCTCTTCATATGTTTTCAATGCAATTCCAGTCTACCTCCTGAAATCGGTTTCCTGCAATTCTGCCTTGCTTTCAATGTCTCTTCATAGCCTTACCTCAATATATTTTTTGAAAATAGTTGGCCTTTATAACTCTGCAGGTTTTTGAATTGCGGTGGCCCTTAGCCCCACTTTTCAGCTCTTATTTTTGTGGTCTTGCCCCATAACCACAGGATTCCTTGAAGCCCTATTTTTCTTCTGGGGCACCTTGCTGTGCCTTTGGTTAATTCTTCTTACTGATGTGGCATTAGAGTGACATGTGCCCATTGAAACCGCTACAGCTTGTTTCTCACTGGTTCCCCCTATTCCCATTCATCCTCCACACTAACTGCAGACTGTGCGATACCAGAACTTAAAGGCATTGACTCCATGTGGGGATGTTGTTAGTAAAGCGGTTGGAATGTCGATCCGCAGCCCCAGGAGAGGAAAAATGAGGTGCGTTTTAGAAACCTTTCCCGATCATATGGTATACCAGTCGCTGGGTTTCCCAAGCATGGTTTAGCTGTAGGAAGATTCCCTTCAACCTGGAGTGTTGGGACCCTTGGACTGAGTAGCATGAAGTATTGCATTAAACTTTCGGCAGTTGCTCACCAAAGCTCACCAATCCTCTCAGCCCCAAGTGTCCGGCCTTATGTCTTATCCAGCTGTGGGTTTATATGTGGTCAATCCAGGTTGCATCACATCCCCTGAGCGAATTTTGTAAGAATTTTTCTCTCTTTCATTGTTTCAGCGTTTTCTTTTTAAAATTTATTTCTATAATGGGGTTTAGCTCACTTTCACTGCTGTGTTTGTGCCGCTCTGCACACA
The DNA here is from genome assembly GCF_963455315.2 of Globicephala melas. Lineage (NCBI taxonomy): Eukaryota > Metazoa > Chordata > Mammalia > Artiodactyla > Delphinidae > Globicephala > Globicephala melas. The sequence continues at coordinate 258,437 of NW_027207524.1, read as the reverse complement.
CTTGATTCCCTTATGGAGATATATCATACATGGGTTTTAAGATTCTTATTACTCAGATATATTTCTCTGCGGTGTATAGGGTGTGTTGAGGCCAGTTCATTGAGCAAGGTGTAGATCTTGTCTAATACATATTTGGTTTATTGAACGCTATCTGTGCTAATTTCAAACTCTGGTTTTATGCATCACCCCACCTCTCCTTTCCCCTTAAGCTGACATAAGTGTGTTTTCTAAATGTGAGACACTGTTCTGTTCTGTAATTCATTTCTTGTGCAGCCATATTTACCCTCCCTCTATAAGTGATATCTTATGATATGTTTCTTTTTCTGTTTGACTTATTTCAAGTAGTATTATCGGACCTAAATCCACTCTTTATCCTTCTACTAGCCTTATTACATTGATTTCATGGTGAAGAGATATTCCATTGTACATAAGTACCACATCTTCTTTATCCATTGTTCTCTTTCCTGGGATATTTAAGGTGTACTGAAGTTGAGGTTCTTGTAAACAGAGTAGCCCTAAACTGTGGTGTGCTTGTGTCTTGTTGATTTTTAGACTTCCCTAGATATACTCCCATGATTGGAAGTGTCCTATGCTCTGTAGCTCTGTTTTTTAGATGATTTAGGAACCACCATACACTTCTCCAGAGTGGCTCTCGGCAGTTCACACACTGCCCATCAGCGTATAAAGGCTCCCTGTTCTCCATGGCCTGTCCTGCCTTTCTGGATTTTACACTTTTTTAGGATGGCCCTTTTGACCGGTGGGAAGTGAGACTTCTTTATTGTGCACATTTGCATTGCTTACTTGCTTCGTTGCCCATAAAGTGCGTATGCGTTTTTTCCTGGATATAATCAGGAAAAAACGCATACGCCCTTTTGGGCCAACTGCATCATTGTCGAAATTCTGCCGCTTTTCATGTGCGTTAAAGACGAGTCCAATCTATCTCTTGAAATCTGTTTCTTGCAATTCTGTCTTGCATTCAGATCCTCTTCTTTGCCTTACCTCAACATATTTTTGGACATTAGTTTTCATTTATAACTCTGCAGGTTTGTGAATTGCAGTGACCCTGAGCTCCATTTTTTAAGTTGCTCTTTTGTGAGCTGTCCTCAAACCCGCAGGATTGCTTCAGGCCCTATTTTGGCTCCGGCGAGGCAGGCTGAGCCTTTCTTTAATTCTTATTCTTAATGGGAAATTAGAGTGATATGTGCCCGTCCAAACCCCTACAACTATTCTCTCATTGGTTCCCCCTCTTCCCGTTCATCCTCCTCACAATTTGCAAAATGTGTGAAACAGAAGTTTAAATGTGCTGATTCTCCAAGTGGGGAGATTCTAAGTAACATGGCTGGAATGGTGAACAGGAGCACCAGGAGAGGATAAATGAGGTGCATTTTAGACACATCTCCCGATCACATGGTGTACAGTCCTCTGGGTTTTCCATGCATGTTTTAGCTGTAGGAAGATCCCTTGAACCTGCAGATTTGGGACCCATTGAATGGGTACCAGGTAGTATTACTTTAAAGGGTGTGCATTTCCTCACCCAACCTCACATTTCTCTTAGCGCAAACAGTTTCCAGCCTTATGTCTCATCCTGCTGTGGGTCTAGATGTGTTCAATCCATGTTGCATCACCGTCCCTGAGGAAAAGTTGTAAGAGGTTTTCTCTGTCTCTCTGTCGTTTATTTTTTTCAATTTATTACTATATTGGTTACAGCTGATTTTCAAAGCTCTGTTTCTTGCTGCTGTACATCCACTTGATTCACGTACAGAGAGTCATCAATAAATTCTTTTTCAGATTCTTACCAGTCGTATATATTCTTTTCCGGTGACTTGAGTGTGCTGAGTGCAGTTCTTTTAGCTACCGTGTAGGCCTTGTTGATTATCAGTTTGGTATTTGGAATGGTATCTTTGCTAATTTCAACCTCCTGGATGATGCCTCACCCCTCCCCACCTTTCCCGTTTAGCAGCCTTATGCGTGTTTTCTACATATTTGACTATGTTTTTGTTTTGTAATTTATTTCATGTGTAGCCATTTTGGATTCCACCTTTAAGTGATATCTTATGATATGTGTCTTTTTCTTTTTGAATTCTGTCACTTAGAATGATCATACGTAACTCCTCCGGAGTTGTTACAACTGGCCATATTTCATTGATTTCCAGGCTGAATAATATTCCACTCTACCTAAGTACCACATCTCTATCCATTTTTTCCCTCCAGAGACATTTAAGTTATATCCTAGTCGAGGATCTTTTAAACAGAGAGGGGGTAAACATTGGGGTGCCTGTGTCCTCTCGATTTTTGTTTTTCCCAAGATATACGCCCATGAGTGCAAGTGCCCTATGCTCTGTAGCTCATTTTTTAGATGCTTTAGTAAACACAATACACTTCTCCAGAATGGCCGTTGGCAATATACATTTCCACTATAAGTCTCACAGGGCTCCCTCTTCTCGTTGCCCTGTCCTGCATTTCTGTTGTTTACGCTTTATGAGGATGGCTCTTCTGACTGATGCGAAGTGATATCTTTTGTAGTATTGACTTCCAGTGCCCACCTGTTTGGTTGGCTAAAAAAGTGTATGCCCTTTTCTTGAATATATACAGAAAAAAACGCATACACCCTTTTTGGCCAACTGCAATGTTGGCAATGTTGGCAATGTTCAGCTCCTTTTCTTGTGCTTAATGGCGAGTCCTTTCTACCTCCTCAAATCCCTTTCCTGCCATTCTCCCTTGCTTACAAGTCCTTTTCTCTGACTTTCCTCAAGACATTTTTCAGTGATGGATATTTTCAACTCTGCAGTTTTGTGAATTTTACTGCCCCTGAGTTCCATTGTTCAACTTGTGTTTATGGGAACTGGCCACAAAGCAGCGGGATTTCCTCAAGCCCTATACTGTTTCCATGGGCAACCCTAGCCTTTGGTCAATTCGTCTTCCTGATTGGAAATTAGAGTGACATGTGCCTGTCTGAACACCTAGGACTTGTCTCTCATTGTTCCTCATCCTTCCGCTTCATCCTCTGGACAAATTCCAAACTGTACGCAACAGGATGTTGACAGTGCTGACATCTCCAAGTGGGGAGACTGTTAGTAAAGACGCTGGAGGGGTGAACCCGAGCACCAGGAGATGAGATGCCTTTTCCAAACTCTTCCCGATCAGACGGTATACCATCCTCTGGGTGTGACAGACATGTTTTAGCAGTAGGAAGAGTCCCATTCATGTAAGGAGAACACCAGGGCTTTTTCAAAATCAGTGTCTCCCCGAAACCCAAACTGGGGAAGTTTTTAAGCTACAGCTACACATATGTTCATTAAGGGCCTTGGGAAGTAGGCAGAGTCCAAACTTTAGATGATTGAAGTCTTCAGGGTCAGAAGCACTCACCACCAGCTTCCCTTAGGCTACACTTTAACTATCATTGATAGATGATGTCAATAAAAATATCTATTCTTTTTCAGATTATTTCCCCTTATAGGTTATTGCAAAATGTTGAGTGTAGTTCCCTGTGCTATACAGTAGTTCCTTGTTGATGATCTATTTTATACATAGCAGTGTGTATGTGTTAATTCCAAACTGTTAATTTATCCCTCCTCCCACCTTTCCCCTTTGGTAATAATAAATTATAAGATTTTATACTTCTCAGAAATGGGGGAGCTGAAAGAGAGGTATCATTTTCAATGGAAAAGCATTTAAAACAAGATTGAAGGTTTAACCAAGATTATTAGATGTACATCCTTGGAAAGAAATCACTTCGTTTCTCTAATATTGACCTGACAAATAAGACAAACCTTTTCACTGAACTTGCTTATAAAAAGTGATGGAAATATCAGATGGAAGTGTTAGAAACATCTTATTTTACCCGAGCCTTATACACTGTTCTATGTTAACTACAGTTTGGCTCACACATCTGTTCATTGAGGTTACAATAGTCTCAATTTCTGTTACTGATCCTCCAGAGTGGACCCCAACAAGTGTCCCCCTGCCCAGTGTCATTGGGGCCAACAGATCGAGACTGAGTTTGGTTCACAAGCAAAGGAAACTTTATATTTTGATCAGAGAATGGAGAGGTGAGAGCATGCACTACCCCGTGGGCTGTGGGCTGGGCTGCTGTGTAGAGATCCTGTCAGAGTCAGTGGGAGGGAGGGAGGCGGCAGAGCTCTCGAGGGCCGGGTTGGCTGTAGCTCAGGCTCTATATCGTGGAGTCTGCACTGGGCCCCAGGAGCTGAGGTGTCGACCCAGCCATTCTGCACTAGGAAATCTGGTCTGAAGTGCCGGGTGTGGAACCTCTGCATGCGGGACCCTAGGAGCACGTGAAATTAGACAAAGCACAAAGGATAAAAAAGGTTAGACTTGACTTTATTGCCCAGATTCTATTTTTATCTCCCAGGGATTTTTAATGGGCTTTGCTGGGGACAAACCCCTCCTCTGCCTTTTGTCCCGTTCCTCATTCTTGGAGTGCTGAGGGTGCAGACCCTTCTTCTGTAACTGCTGAGTGCTGAGTTGGGAGCCCTCATACCCTGGGGCGAGGGTCAGAGCTTCTCCCCAGCAGCCTCCCGGTGACGTTGATTGTCCCCAGGACCCCTGCCTCCCTGCTCGTCCACCTGAGCACCAGCATTGGAAGTGTTATAGATTCTAATGACCTTTAAGGGTCCAGGAAAGAGATGTGCAGAGACGCTGTGGGGGCCGGTTTCACCCCGCCCCACATTTGTTCGGCCACCTTAGGCTGACCGTTTCTGCCAGCCTAGATGCTCTGACCAGTAGTCTGCGCTTTCTTCAATTAGGCCCCTGAATTAACGTACAAACAGCACCAGGTGTCAGAGCCCTGCCCGCTCAACTCCCAGACAGTCCAGGGTCAGTGGTGATAAGGACCATGATGGCTACTGAGTCAACAGCCTTTTGAAGTAAACAGGAGTCCAGCCGGTCTTATTGGCCACCATCATCACGGTGTCTGTAGGCTTTTCTATGGTGACAGTGTGGTATACTGTTCCCCCGCCAAGATTATTAGCTCCCCTCTGGGTGCAGTAAGTCCTGCAAGCAGTAGTCTACTCTTTTGGGACACACTCTTGTTGTTTTATGAGAGAAACTCCAGGTCAAGTGATGTTCACACGAGTCGTCATGGTGCCCTGTTGCCCCCGGTTATCTCTCTGGATGTTGGAGTTGGAGGGCCTCCTCACTCGAGGTCGGTGTGCCCACGGAGCGAACCCTGCAACTTCAGGGCATGGTTGGTGGTTAGGATCACCACGTGGGGTCCTTTTCCCTTAGGAGGGAGGTGGCCTTTTGGGCTGCTGATTTCCAGGTTTTTAGATACCGCCAGTATCTTGGCCAGATGTGGCAGTGGGCCAAGCTCCTTAGTGACCGTAGTTTATCCTACCTGGATGGCATTCTTGCATTGTTCCATTTCAAGTGATCCCAGTTTTTGCACTAATTCTCCAATGGCGATTCACCTTTCACCGGGAATGTAAAGGTCAAAGGGTTTAGCTAAATTAGGGAGTTCCAGGGCAAGGGTCTGAATTGACTGCTCTTTCCATTCTTGAAAGGCCACTTCTGGATTCTATTCAAAAGGATCATCATCTTTTCCTTTCAGTGTTTCATATAGAGGCCCAGCTAGTAGACTGTAGTTAGGGATCCAGAAGCAGCAAACCCTGGCCTCCCCAGGAACCCCTAAGCTGTCTTCTAGTTTTAGAAAGGGGTAAGGCTGAAAATGGTTTCTTCCCTTTCCTGGGATGGGCTTCTCTGACCTTGTGTGAGAATGAAGCCCAGGCAGGTCACCGCAGTCTGTGATATTTGAGCTTTTTCTTGGACAACTTCTATCCTTTATTGGCTTGGTAGTTCAGAGGCCTCCTTAGTAGGGCTGGCAATCAGAATGTCGTCTGCATATTGAAGGAGGGTTTCCTTTTCCAGAGGTAGAACTTTTAGGTCTTTAGCTAAGCTTTCCCCAAAGACGGTGTGGGAATTTTTGCACCCTTGGGGCCAGACGGCCCGGAAGTATTGTTTTAGTTGTATGTTGAGTCCTGCCACTCACAAGCCAAAATTTCTTGTGACTCTGGGACTAATGGAATACAAAAGACGGCATCATTGAAGACTAATACAGAATACCATGTCCTGGTGGTTGGTAGAATGACCAGCAGGGTGTAGGAATTAGGAGCAACTGGAGGTATATCCTCGGTGGCTTCACTGACTGTCCTGACATCCTTTACCAGGTCCCCAGCAGCCCATGGGGCTCTCGTGGTCAGACCAATCGCAGAATATGGAGCTCACCTGGGCAGGTACCCCACCCCCACCCCAGCCCACGGGGCTCTTGTGATCAGGCCCCTCCCAGGATACAGAGCTACCCTTGCAGGTACACTGGCAGGGCTGGGCACACAGGAACCGTGCACATAGCCCTCATTGCAGAGCACCCCCAGCTCACCTGTCGCTCAGAGCTGACACAGAGCACCTCAGAGCAGGACTTGAACTAACAAACAGCAGCTGCGACAGGTCTGTGACCCTGGGCATCACTCCGTGAGGCCTCCCTCCACCTGGTCTTCCAGAGACTTCCACTGCACCCGGGGCACCAGGCCTCTGTCTCCAACCACCACCCACCCCTCCTTTCCCTGACTCCTGGGTTCCTCTCATTAGGAGAGGGTTTTCTTGAAGTTGTCTCCCACTCATGGGCCAGATAAAATGATTAGAAAACAAGCCAAAGCTGCAGCCCCTTGTCTATCCTGACTCTCAGGAGCCCACACCTGTTCCTTGGACCTGGCCGGTTCAGCAAGTTCCATTTTCTGCAACTGTGAGCCCCTGAGGGGTGATGATTGGCTGACCTGGGCAGCCTTACCGTGCCGGCCAGCCCTCCCCAGGTGTGCCTGGGTTGAGATCAATATAAATACCACTCCAGGCAGCAAGAGCCCCTGCAGCCGTGCCTGACGCCATTTTCTCTGCCCTGTCAGCAGTCTTGGGGCTGGGCTGGTGGGAGGGAGTGAGAGGCCACGGCTTTGTGGGTGGCCCAGTGTGAGTGGGGCTCTGCTGGACTTTCTGCAGCAGTTGCCAGGCTGCCACCTGCTAAAGAAGAGGATGTGTCACCCATACCTGCTGCTGGAATTTCTCCCTGGGCAGAGGTGAGGAAGGAAAAAAGCAGTGGGGGCAGGGACAGGACGGGTATCTCAGGCAGGGAAATGGAAATCTTCCAGAAGAGCACCCAGGGCCAGGACCATCCTGGCTGGCCTGCAGGCACCAAGTCGGCCGGCATGCTGTCACTCGTGTGGCTCTATGGCCCTTCCTCTAGGCTTTCAAGTCCTTGTATATATTCAGGTGTTTTACCTGGGACGGGTGGGAATAGTTCAGCAGCAACTGGCCTGGGGCTCAGCTCACGTTTACTCACAGATGCCTCGGCACGGTGCCCCAGCTTTGCAATGAGGACGCTTGTTGCGTGGGGGCTGCTGGCTGAATGGGAGACGATTCCCCACCACTGACCAACTTCAGAATTGTTTACAACTGGAGCAAGTGCCCTGATACGGTTTTCCTCTGTGTAACTGGTGGGTTCTGTGTTTTTTTCTCTTTTTCGTTTTTGGTTCAAGGTAGATTTTATTCCTCTTTTTTGTATTTACAGATATAAGCATGGAAATAATTTATTCATATAAATACATGTATGTGCAGGGAATAATTGTTTTTTCTGTTTTATTTTTTAAATTTTATTTCTTTTTAATTTTGAATTTTATTTTATATTTTTATACAGCAGGTTCTTATTGGTTATCTATTTTATACATATAAATGTATACATGCCAATCCCAGTCTCTCAACTCCTCCCACCACCACCCCCCCAACAGCTTTCCCCCCTTGTTGTCCATACGTTTGTTGTCTACATCTGTTGCTCTATTTATGCCTTGCAAAATGGTTAATCTGTACAGTTTTTCTAGGTTCCACATATATGCATGAATATACCAGATTTGTTTTTCTCTTTCTGACTTACTTCACTCTGTATGACAGTCTCTAGATCCATCGACGTCTCTACAAATGACCCAATTTCATTCCTTTTCATGGCTTAGTAATATTCCATTTTATATATGTACCACAGCTTTATGCATTCGTCTGTCTGTGGGCATTTAGGTTGCTTCCATTACCTCGATATTGTAAATAGTGATGCAATGAACATTGCGGTGAATGACTCTTTTTGATTTATGGTTTTGTCTGGGTATATGTCCAGTACTGGGATTGCTGTATCATATGGTAATTCTATTGTTAGTTTCTTAAGAAATTCCATATTGTTCTCCATAATGACTGTATCAATTTATATTCCCAACAATAGTGGAAGAGGGTTCCTTTTCTCCACACCCTTTCCAGCATTTTTTGTTTGTAGATTTTCTATGATGCCTATTCTACCAGGTGTGAGGTGATACCTCATTGTTGAATCCATTTCGTTGAGCAAGGGGTAGGTCTTGTCTATTACATATTTGGCTTATGGAACGGTATCTGTGCTAATTTCAAACTCTGCTTTTATGCAGCACCCCAACTCACCTTCCCCCTTAAGCAAGCATAAGTTGGTTTTCTAAATTTGAGACCCTGTTCTGTTTTGTAATTCAGTTCATGTGTAGCCAAGTTCACATTCCGTGTATTAGTGATACCTTATGATGTTTCTTTTTCTGTGTGACTTATTTCACTTAGAATCATCGTGCCTCAATCCACTCATTATGCTGGTACGGGCCTGGTGACATAGATTACATTGCTGAGTGGTATTCTGTTGTACATAAGTACCGCAACTTCTTTATCCATTATTTGCTCTCTGGGATATTTAACTTGTGCCGCAGAAGAGATTCCTGTAAAAAGAGCCGTCCCAAATTTTGGGGTGGCTGTGTCTTTTTGATTTTAATTTCCCTAAGCTATAGGACCATAAGTGGAAGTGCCCTAGGCTCTGTTGCTTTGTTTTTTAGATGTTTCAGGAAACACCATACACTTCTACAGAGCTGCTGTTGGGAATTTACATCCTGCCCATCAGCATAACAAGGCTCCCAGTTCTCCGTGGCCTGTTCTGCCTTTCTGGATTTTACACTTTTTTCAGATGGCCCTTTTGACCGGGGGGAAGTGAGACTTCATTGTAGTGCAGATTTCCTTTGCAAGCTTGCTTGGTTGGCCAAAAAGGGCGTATGAGTTTTTTCCTGAATATATTCAGGAAAAAACACATACGCCCTTTTTGGCCAAGTGCATCATTGTCGGCATTCTTCCTCTTTTCCTGTGTTTTAAATGCAATCCAATTCCGATTCCTCCTGAAATCGGTTTCCTGCAATTCTGCCCCGCATTCAAGTCCTCTTGGCAGCCCTACTTCAGTATATTTTCGGACAATAGCTGTCATTTATAAATCTGCAGGTTTGTGAATTACAGTGCCCCTGAGCTCCTTTCTTCAACTCGCTTTCTTTTGAGCTGGCCACAACACCGCAGGATTGCTTCAGGCCCTAATCTGGTTCCGGCACGGCATGCTGAGCCTTTGGTTTATTCCTCTTACCTGTGGGAAATGAGAGTTATATTTGCCCGTCCAGACACCTCCAGCTAGTCTCTCATTGGTTCTCGCTATTCCTGTTCATCTTCCGCAGAAATTGCAAACTGGGCCAAACAGGAGGTTAAAGGGACTGACTCTCCAAGTTGGGAGAGTGTTAGTAAAGCGTCTGGAATGTTGCACCCGAGTACCAGGGAACGAAAAGTGAGACACATTTGAACACGTTTCTCGATCACACGGTGGATCATACTCTGGGTTCCACATGCATGTTTTAGCTGAAGGAAGAATCTCTTAAACCTGGAGAGTTGAGACCCATGGAATGGGTACCATGCAATATGACTTCAAAGGGTCTGCATTTGCTCACCGAACCTCACCAATCTTATGAGCCCCAAGTGTCCAGCCTTATGTGTCACCCAGCTCTGGGTGTAGATATGGTAAATGCAGGTTGCATCAGAAGCCTTGAATGAATTACTTAAGTATTGCTCTCTATTTCACTGTCATTGTGTTTTGTTTAAGAAATTTATTTTTAATATGGGATTTAGCTGATTTTCACTGCTTTAATGCCGCTGTACACACTCTTGATTCTCTTACAGAGATATATAAATCCATTGCTTTTATGATTCTTACTAGGCAGGTATATTCCTAGGCGTTGAATATGGGGTGTTGAGTCCATTTCGTGAGCAAGGAGTAGCTCTTGTCTATTCCATATTTGCCTTATAGAACGTTATCTGTGCTCATTTCAATCTCTGGTTTTATGCAGCACCCCAACTCACCTTTCCCCTTAAGCAAGCATAAGTTGGTTTTCTAAATTTGAGACCCTGTTCTGTTTTGGAATTCAGTTCCTGTGTAGCCAAGTTTACATTCCGTGTATTAGTGATATCTTATGATGTTTCTGTTTCTGTGTGACTTATTTCAGTTAGAATCATCATACCTGAATCCACTCATTATGCTGCTACGGGCCTGATAACATAGATTTCATTGCTGAGTGATACTGCATTGTACGTAAGTACCACAAGTTCTTTATCCATTTTTCACATTCTGTGATATTGAACTTGTACGGTAAACGAGGTTCTTGTAAACAGAGGCGTCCCAAACTTTGGGGTGGCTGTGTCTTTTTTATTTTAATTTCCCTAAGCTATAGGACCATAAGTGGAAGTGCCCTAGGCTCTGTTGCTTTGTTTTTTAAATGTGTCAGGAAACACCATACACTTCTGCCGAGTGTCTGTTGGCAATTTACATCCCGCCCATCAGCATAACAAGGCTCCCAGTTCTCCATGGCCTGTCCTGCCTTTCTGGATTTTACACTTTTTTCAGATGGCCCTTTTGACCGGGGGGAAGTGAGACTTCATTGTAGTGCAGATTTCCTTTGCAAGTTTGCTTGGTTGGCCAAAAAGGGCGTATGCTTTTTTTCCTGAATATATTCAGGAAAAAATGCATACACCCTTTTTGGCCAAGTGGATCATTGTGGACGCTCTGCCTCTTTTCCTATGCTTTCGATGCAATTCCAGTCTACCTCCTGAAATCGGTTTCCTGCAATTCTACCCCGCTTTCAAGTTCTCTTGGCAGCATTACTTCAGTATATTTTTGGACGATAGCTGTCATTTATAACTCTGCAGGTATGTGAATTACAGTGTCCCTGAACTCCTTTCTTCAACTCGCTTTCTTTTGAGCTGGCGGCAACACCGCAGGCTGGCTTCAGGCCCTAATCTGATTCCGGCACGGCATGCTGAGCCTTTGGTTATTTCCTCTTCCTGGTGGGAAATGAGAGTTAAATTTGCCCATCCAGACACCTCCAGCTAGTCTCTCATTGGTTCTCCCTATTCCTGTTCATCTTCCGCAGAAATTGCAAACTGGGCCAAACAGGAGGTTAAAGGCGCTGACTCTCCAAGTGGGGAGAGTGTTAGTAAAGCGTCTGGAATGTTGCACCCGAGTACCAGGGGAGGAAAACTGAGACATATTTGAACACATCTCCCGTTCACACGGTTGATCATACTCTGGGTTCCACATGCATGTTTTAGCTGAAGGAAGAATACCTTAAACCTGGGTAGTTGAAACCCGTGGAATGGGTACCATGCAATATGACTTCAAAGGGTCTTCATTTGCTCACCGAACCTCTCCAATCCTATCACTGCTGCGTTTATGTCCCTGTACACATGCTTGATTCTCTTTCGGAGACATAGCAATCCATAGGTTTTAAGATACTTAAGAGCCAGGTACATTCTTAGGCGTTTAATATGCGGTGTTGAGTCCATTTCGTTGAGCAAGGAGTAGCTCTTGTCTATTCCATATTTGGCTTAAGGAACTTTATCTGTGCTCATTTCAATCTCTGGTTTTATGCAGCACCCCAACTCACCTTTCCCCTTAAACAAGCATAAGTTGGTTTTCTAAATTTGAGACCCTGTTCTGTTCTGTAATTCAGTTCCTGTGTAGCCAAGTTTACATTCCGTGTATTACTGATATCTTATGATGTTTCTTTTTCTGTGTGACTTATTTCAGTTAGAATCATCGTACCTGAATCCACTCATTGTGCTGCTACGGGCCTGATGACATAGATTTCACTGCTGAGTGATACTGCATTGTACGTAAGTACCACAAGTTCTTTATCCATTTTTCACTTTCTGTGATATTGAACTTGTACGGTAAACGAGGTTCTTGTAAACAGAGGCGTCCCAAACATTGGGGTGGCTGTATCTTTTTGATTTTAATTTCCCTAAGCTATAGGACCATAAGTGGAAGTGCCCTAGGCTCTGTTGCTTTGTATTTTAGATGTTTCAGGAAACACCATACACTTCTCCCGAGTGTCTGTTGGCAATTTACATCCCGCCCATCAGCATAACAAGGCTCCCAGTTCTCCATGGCCTGTCCTGCCTTTCTGGATTTTACACTTTTTTCAGATGGCCCTTTTGACCGGGGGGAAGTGAGACTTCATTGTAGTGCAGATTTCCTTTGCAAGCTTGCTTGGTTGGCCAAAAAGGGCGTATGCGTTTTTTCCTGAATATATTCAGGAAAAAACGCATACGCCCTTTTTGGCCAAGTGCATCATTGTGGACGTTCTGCCTCTTTTCCTATGCTTTCAATGCAATTCCAGTCTACCTCCTGAAATCGGTTTCCTGCAATTCTGCCCCGCTTTCAAGTCCTCTTGGCAGCCTTACTTCAGTATATTTTTGGACGATAGTTGTCATTTATAACTCTGCAGGTTTGTGAATTACAGTGCCCCTGAGCTCCTTTCTTCAACTCGCTTTCTTGTGAGCTGGCCGCAACACCGCAGGATGGCTTCAGGCCCTAATCTGGTTCCGGCACGGCACGCTGAGCCTTTGGTTATTTCCTCTTCCTGGTGGGAAATGAGAGTTAAATTTGCCCGTCCAGACACCTCCAGCTAGTCTCTCATTGGTTCTCGCTATTCCTGTTCATCTTCCGCAGAAATTGCAAACTGGGCCAAACAGGAGGTTAAAGGGACTGACTCTCCAAGTCGGGAGAGTGTTAGTAAAGCGTCTGAAATGTTGCACCCGAGTACCAGGGTACGAAAACTGAGACATATTTGAACACGTCTCCCGATCACATGGTTGATCATACTCTAGGTTCCACATGCATGTTTTAGCTGAAGGAAGAATACCTTAAACCTGGGTAGTTGAAACCCGTGGAATGGGTACCATGCAATATGACTTCAAAGGGTCTTCATTTGCTCACCGAACCTCTCCAATCCTATCACTGCTGCGTTTATGTCCCTGTACACATGCTTGATTCTCTTTCGGAGACATAGCAATCCATAGGTTTTAAGATACTTAAGAGTCAGGTACATTCTTAGGCGTTTAATATGCGGTGTTGAGTCCATTTCGTTGAGCAAGGAGTAGCTCTTGTCTATTCCATATTTGGCTTAAGGAACTTTATCTGTGCTCATTTCAATCTCTGGTTTTATGCAGCACCCCAACTCACCTTTCCCCTTAAACAAGAATAAGTTGGTTTTCTATATTTGAGACCCTGTTCTGTTCTGTAATTCAGTTCCTGTGTAGCCAAGTTTACATTCCGTGTATTACTGATATCTTATGATGTTTCTTTTTCTGTGTGACTTATTTCAGTTAGAATCATCGTACCTGAATCCACTCATTGTGCTGCTACCGGCCTGATGACATAGATTTCACTGCTGAGTGATACTGCATTGTACGTAAGTACCACAAGTTCTTTATCCATTTTTCACTTTCTGTGATATTGAACTTGTACGGTAAACGAGGTTCTTGTAAACAGAGGCGTCCCAAACATTGGGGTGGCTGTATCTTTTTGATTTTAATTTCCCTAAGCTATAGGACCATAAGTGGAAGTGCCCTAGGCTCTGTTGCTTTGTTTTTTAGATGTTTCAGGAAACACCATACACTTCTCCCGAGTGTCTGTTGGCAATGTACATCCCGCCCATCAGCATAACAAGGCTCCCAGTTCTCCATGGCCTGTCCTGCCTTTCTGGATTTTACACTTTTTTCAGATGGCCCTTTTGACCGGGGGGAAGTGAGACTTCATTGTAGTGCAGATTTCCTTTGCAAGTTTGCTTGGTTGGCCAAAAAGGGCGTATGCGTTTTTTCCTGAATATATTCAGGAAAAAACGCATACGCCCTTTTTGGCCAAGTGCATCATTGTGGACGTTCTGCCTCTTTTCCTATGCTTTCAATGCAATTCCAGTCTACCTCCTGAAATCGGTTTCCTGCAATTCTGCCCCGCTTTCAAGTCCTCTTGGCAGCCTTACTTCAGTATATTTTTGGACGATAGTTGTCATTTATAACTCTGCAGGTTTGTGAATTACAGTGCCCCTGAGCTCCTTTCTTCAACTCGTTTTCTTGTGAGCTGGCCGCAACACCGCAGGATGGCTTCAGGCCCTAATCTGGTTCCGGCACGGCACGCTGAGCCTTTGGTTATTTCCTCTTCCTGGTGGGAAATGAGAGTTAAATTTGCCCGTCCAGACACCTCCAGCTAGTCTCTCATTGGTTCTCGCTATTCCTGTTCATCTTCCGCAGAAATTGCAAACTGGGCCAAACAGGAGGTTAAAGGGACTGACTCTCCAAGTCGGGAGAGTGTTAGTAAAGCGTCTGGAATGTTGCACCCGAGTACCAGGGTACGAAAACTGAGACATATTTGAACACGTCTCCCGATCACATGGTTGATCATACTCTAGGTTCCACATGCATGTTTTAGCTGAAGGAAGAATACCTTAAACCTGGGTAGTTGAAACCCGTGGAATGGGTACCATGCAATATGACTTCAAAGGGTCTTCATTTGCTCACCGAACCTCTCCAATCCTATCACTGCTGCGTTTATGTCCCTGTACACATGCTTGATTCTCTTTCGGAGACATAGCAATCCATAGGTTTTAAGATACTTAAGAGTCAGGTACACTCTTAGGCGTTTAATATGCGGTGTTGAGTCCATTTCGTTGAGCAAGGAGTAGCTCTTGTCTATTCCATATTTGGCTTAAGGAACTTTATCTGTGCTCATTTCAATCTCTGGTTTTATGCAGCACCCCAACTCACCTTTCCCCTTAAACAAGCATAAGTTGGTTTTCTAAATTTGAGACCCTGTTCTGTTCTGTAATTCAGTTCCTGTGTAGCCAAGTTTACATTCCGTGTATTACTGATATCTTATGATGTTTCTTTTTCTGTGTGACTTATTTCAGTTAGAATCATCGTACCTGAATCCACTCATTGTGCTGCTACGGGCCTGATGACATAGATTTCACTGCTGAGTGATACTGCATTGTACGTAAGTACCACAAGTTCTTTATCCATTTTTCACTTTCTGTGATATTGAACTTGTACGGTAAACGAGGTTCTTGTAAACAGAGGCGTCCCAAACATTGGGGTGGCTGTATCTTTTTGATTTTAATTTCCCTAAGCTATAGGACCATAAGTGGAAGTGCCCTAGGCTCTGTTGCTTTGTTTTTTAGATGTTTCAGGAAACACCATACACTTCTCCCGAGTGTCTGTTGGCAATTTACATCCCGCCCATCAGCATAACAAGGCTCCCAGTTCTCCATGGCCTGTCCTGCCTTTCTGGATTTTACACTTTTTTCAGATGGCCCTTTTGACCGGGGGGAAGTGAGACTTCATTGTAGTGCAGATTTCCTTTGCAAGTTTGCTTGGTTGGCCAAAAAGGGCGTATGCGTTTTTTCCTGAATATATTCAGGAAAAAACGCATACGCCCTTTTTGGCCAAGTGCATCATTGTGGACGTTCTGCCTCTTTTCCTATGCTTTCGATGCAATTCCAGTCTACCTCCTGAAATCGGTTTCCTGCAATTCTGCCCCGCTTTCAAGTCCTCTTGGCAGCCTTACTTCAGTATATTTTTGGACGATAGTTGTCATTTATAACTCTGCAGGTTTGTGAATTACAGTGCCCCTGAGCTCCTTTCTTCAACTCGCTTTCTTGTGAGCTGGCCGCAACACCGCAGGATGGCTTCAGGCCCTATTCTGGTTCCGGCACGGCATGCTGAGCCTTTGGTTATTTCCTCTTCCTGGTGGGAAATGAGAGTTAAATTTGCCCGTCCAGACACCTCCAGCTAGTCTCTCATTGGTTCTCGCTATTCCTGTTCATCTTCCGCAGAAATTGCAAACTGGGCCAAACAGGAGGTTAAAGGGACTGACTCTCCAAGTCGGGAGAGTGTTAGTAAAGCGTCTGGAATGTTGCACCCGAGTACCAGGGTACGAAAACTGAGACATATTTGAACACGTCTCCCGATCACATGGTTGATCATACTCTAGGTTCCACATGCATGTTTTAGCTGAAGGAAGAATACCTTAAACCTGGGTAGTTGAAACCCGTGGAATGGGTACCATGCAATATGACTTCAAAGGGTCTTCATTTGCTCACCGAACCTCTCCAATCCTATCACTGCTGCATTTATGTCCCTGTACACATGCTTGATTCTCTTTCGGAGACATAGCAATCCATAGGTTTTAAGATACTTAAGAGTCAGGTACACTCTTAGGCGTTTAATATGCGGTGTTGAGTCCATTTCGTTGAGCAAGGAGTAGCTCTTGTCTATTCCATATTTGGCTTAAGGAACTTTATCTGTGCTCATTTCAATCTCTGGTTTTATGCAGCACCCCAACTCACCTTTCCCCTTAAACAAGCATAAGTTGGTTTTCTAAATTTGAGACCCTGTTCTGTTCTGTAATTCAGTTCCTGTGTAGCCAAGTTTACATTCCGTGTATTACTGATATCTTATGATGTTTCTTTTTCTGTGTGACTTATTTCAGTTAGAATCATCGTACCTGAATCCACTCATTGTGCTGCTACGGGCCTGATGACATAGATTTCACTGCTGAGTGATACTGCATTGTACGTAAGTACCACAAGTTCTTTATCCATTTTTCACTTTCTGTGATATTGAACTTGTACGGTAAACGAGGTTCTTGTAAACAGAGGCGTCCCAAACATTGGGGTGGCTGTATCTTTTTGATTTTAATTTCCCTAAGCTATAGGACCATAAGTGGAAGTGCCCTAGGCTCTGTTGCTTTGTTTTTTAGATGTTTCAGGAAACACCATACACTTCTCCCGAGTGTCTGTTGGCAATTTACATCCCGCCCATCAGCATAACAAGGCTCCCAGTTCTCCATGGCCTGTCCTGCCTTTCTGGACTTTACACTTTTTTCAGATGGCCCTTTTGACCGGGGGGAAGTGAGACTTCATTGTAGTGCAGATTTCCTTTGCAAGCTTGCTTGGTTGGCCAAAAAGGGCGTATGCGTTTTTTCCTGAATATATTCAGGAAAAAACGCATACGCCCTTTTTGGCCAAGTGCATCATTGTGGACGTTCTGCCTCTTTTCCTATGCTTTCAATGCAATTCCAGTCTACCTCCTGAAATCGGTTTCCTGCAATTCTGCCCCGCTTTCAAGTCCTCTTGGCAGCCTTACTTCAGTATATTTTTGGACGATAGTTGTCATTTATAACTCTGCAGGTTTGTGAATTACAGTGCCCCTGAGCTCCTTTCTTCAACTCGCTTTCTTGTGAGCTGGCCGCAACACCGCAGGATGGCTTCAGGCCCTAATCTGGTTCCGGCACGGCATGCTGAGCCTTTGGTTATTTCCTCTTCCTGGTGGGAAATGAGAGTTAAATTTGCCCGTCCAGACACCTCCAGCTAGTCTCTCATTGGTTCTCGCTATTCCTGTTCATCTTCCGCAGAAATTGCAAACTGGGCCAAACAGGAGGTTAAAGGGACTGACTCTCCAAGTTGGGAGAGTGTTAGTAAAGCGTCTGGAATGTTGCACCCGAGTACCAGGGTACGAAAACTGAGACATATTTGAACACGTCTCCCGATCACATGGTTGATCATACTCTAGGTTCCACATGCATGTTTTAGCTGAAGGAAGAATACCTTAAACCTGGGTAGTTGAAACCCGTGGAATGGGTACCATGCAATATGACTTCAAAGGGTCTTCATTTGCTCACCGAACCTCTCCAATCCTATCACTGCTGCGTTTATGTCCCTGTACACATGCTTGATTCTCTTTCGGAGACATAGCAATCCATAGGTTTTAAGATACTTAAGAGTCAGGTACATTCTTAGGCGTTTAATATGCGGTGTTGAGTCCATTTCGTTGAGCAAGGAGTAGCTCTTGTCTATTCCATATTTGGCTTAAGGAACTTTATCTGTGCTCATTTCAATCTCTGGTTTTATGCAGCACCCCAACTCACCTTTACCCTTAAACAAGCATAAGTTGGTTTTCTAAATTTGAGACCCTGTTCTGTTCTGTAATTCAGTTCCTGTGTAGCCAAGTTTACATTCCGTGTATTACTGATATCTTATGATGTTTCTTTTTCTGTGTGACTTATTTCAGTTAGAATCATCGTACCTGAATCCACTCATTGTGCTGCTACGGGCCTGATGACATAGATTTCACTGCTGAGTGATACTGCATTGTACGTAAGTACCACAAGTTCTTTATCCATTTTTCACTTTCTGTGATATTGAACTTGTACGGTAAATGAGGTTCTTGTAAACAGAGGCGTCCCAAACATTGGGGTGGCTGTATCTTTTTGATTTTAATTTCCCTAAGCTATAGGACCATAAGTGGAAGTGCCCTAGGCTCTGTTGCTTTGTTTTTTAGATGTTTCAGGAAACACCATACACTTCTCCCGAGTGTCTGTTGGCAATTTACATCCCGCCCATCAGCATAACAAGGCTCCCAGTTCTCCATGGCCTGTCCTGCCTTTCTGGACTTTACACTTTTTTCAGATGGCCCTTTTGACCGGGGGGAAGTGAGACTTCATTGTAGTGCAGATTTCCTTTGCAAGCTTGCTTGGTTGGCCAAAAAGGGCGTATGCGTTTTTTCCTGAATATATTCAGGAAAAAACGCATACGCCCTTTTTGGCCAAGTGCATCATTGTGGACGTTCTGCCTCTTTTCCTATGCTTTCGATGCAATTCCAGTCTACCTCCTGAAATCGGTTTCCTGCAATTCTGCCCCGCTTTCAAGTCCTCTTGGCAGCCTTACTTCAGTATATTTTTGGACGATAGTTGTCATTTATAACTCTGCAGGTTTGTGAATTACAGTGCCCCTGAGCTCCTTTCTTCAACTCGTTTTCTTGTGAGCTGGCCGCAACACCGCAGGATGGCTTCAGGCCCTAATCTGGTTCCGGCACGGCACGCTGAGCCTTTGGTTATTTCCTCTTCCTGGTGGGAAATGAG
Organism: Globicephala melas; assembly: GCF_963455315.2. Classification (NCBI taxonomy): domain Eukaryota; kingdom Metazoa; phylum Chordata; class Mammalia; order Artiodactyla; family Delphinidae; genus Globicephala; species Globicephala melas. The sequence goes on along the minus strand of NW_027207524.1, from coordinate 239,323 downwards.
AGTTAAATTTGCCCGTCCAGACACCTCCAGCTAGTCTCTCATTGGTTCTCGCTATTCCTGTTCATCTTCCGCAGAAATTGCAAACTGGGCCAAACAGGAGGTTAAAGGGACTGACTCTCCAAGTCGGGAGAGTGTTAGTAAAGCGTCTGGAATGTTGCACCCGAGTACCAGGGTACGAAAACTGAGACATATTTGAACACGTCTCCCGATCACATGGTTGATCATACTCTAGGTTCCACATGCATGTTTTAGCTGAAGGAAGAATACCTTAAACCTGGGTAGTTGAAACCCGTGGAATGGGTACCATGCAATATGACTTCAAAGGGTCTTCATTTGCTCACCGAACCTCTCCAATCCTATCACTGCTGCGTTTATGTCCCTGTACACATGCTTGATTCTCTTTCGGAGACATAGCAATCCATAGGTTTTAAGATACTTAAGAGTCAGGTACACTCTTAGGCGTTTAATATGCGGTGTTGAGTCCATTTCGTTGAGCAAGGAGTAGCTCTTGTCTATTCCATATTTGGCTTAAGGAATTTTATCTGTGCTCATTTCAATCTCTGGTTTTATGCAGCACCCCAACTCACCTTTCCCCTTAAACAAGCATAAGTTGGTTTTCTAAATTTGAGACCCTGTTCTGTTCTGTAATTCAGTTCCTGTGTAGCCAAGTTTACATTCCGTGTATTACTGATATCTTATGATGTTTCTTTTTCTGTGTGACTTATTTCAGTTAGAATCATCGTACCTGAATCCACTCATTGTGCTGCTACGGGCCTGATGACATAGATTTCACTGCTGAGTGATACTGCATTGTACGTAAGTACCACAAGTTCTTTATCCATTTTTCACTTTCTGTGATATTGAACTTGTACGGTAAACGAGGTTCTTGTAAACAGAGGCGTCCCAAACATTGGGGTGGCTGTATCTTTTTGATTTTAATTTCCCTAAGCTATAGGACCATAAGTGGAAGTGCCCTAGGCTCTGTTGCTTTGTTTTTTAGATGTTTCAGGAAACACCATACACTTCTCCCGAGTGTCTGTTGGCAATTTACATCCCGCCCATCAGCATAACAAGGCTCCCAGTTCTCCATGGCCTGTCCTGCCTTTCTGGATTTTACACTTTTTTCAGATGGCCCTTTTGACCGGGGGGAAGTGAGACTTCATTGTAGTGCAGATTTCCTTTGCAAGCTTGCTTGGTTGGCCAAAAAGGGCGTATGCGTTTTTTCCTGAATATATTCAGGAAAAAACGCATACGCCCTTTTTGGCCAAGTGCATCATTGTGGACGTTCTGCCTCTTTTCCTATGCTTTCGATGCAATTCCAGTCTACCTCCTGAAATCGGTTTCCTGCAATTCTGCCCCGCTTTCAAGTCCTCTTGGCAGCCTTACTTCAGTATATTTTTGGACGATAGTTGTCATTTATAACTCTGCAGGTTTGTGAATTACAGTGCCCCTGAGCTCCTTTCTTCAACTCGCTTTCTTGTGAGCTGGCCGCAACACCGCAGGATGGCTTCAGGCCCTAATCTGGTTCCGGCACGGCATGCTGAGCCTTTGGTTATTTCCTCTTCCTGGTGGGAAATGAGAGTTAAATTTGCCCGTCCAGACACCTCCAGCTAGTCTCTCATTGGTTCTCGCTATTCCTGTTCATCTTCCGCAGAAATTGCAAACTGGGCCAAACAGGAGGTTAAAGGGACTGACTCTCCAAGTCGGGAGAGTGTTAGTAAAGCGTCTGGAATGTTGCACCCGAGTACCAGGGTACGAAAACTGAGACATATTTGAACACGTCTCCCGATCACATGGTTGATCATACTCTAGGTTCCACATGCATGTTTTAGCTGAAGGAAGAATACCTTAAACCTGGGTAGTTGAAACCCGTGGAATGGGTACCATGCAATATGACTTCAAAGGGTCTTCATTTGCTCACCGAACCTCTCCAATCCTATCACTGCTGCATTTATGTCCCTGTACACATGCTTGATTCTCTTTCGTAGACATAGCAATCCATAGGTTTTAAGATACTTAAGAGTCAGGTACACTCTTAGGCGTTTAATATGCGGTGTTGAGTCCATTTCGTTGAGCAAGGAGTAGCTCTTGTCTATTCCATATTTGGCTTAAGGAACTTTATCTGTGCTCATTTCAATCTCTGGTTTTATGCAGCACCCCAACTCACCTTTCCCCTTAAACAAGCATAAGTTGGTTTTCTAAATTTGAGACCCTGTTTTGTTCTGTAATTCAGTTCCTGTGTAGCCAAGTTTACATTCCGTGTATTACTGATATCTTATGATGTTTCTTTTTCTGTGTGACTTATTTCAGTTAGAATCATCGTACCTGAATCCACTCATTGTGCTGCTACGGGCCTGATGACATAGATTTCACTGCTGAGTGATACTGCATTGTACGTAAGTACCACAAGTTCTTTATCCATTTTTCACTTTCTGTGATATTGAACTTGTACGGTAAACGAGGTTCTTGTAAACAGAGGCGTCCCAAACATTGGGGTGGCTGTATCTTTTTGATTTTAATTTCCCTAAGCTATAGGACCATAAGTGGAAGTGCCCTAGGCTCTGTTGCTTTGTTTTTTAGATGTTTCAGGAAACACCATACACTTCTCCCGAGTGTCTGTTGGCAATTTACATCCCGCCCATCAGCATAACAAGGCTCCCAGTTCTCCATGGCCTGTCCTGCCTTTCTGGACTTTACACTTTTTTCAGATGGCCCTTTTGACCGGGGGGAAGTGAGACTTCATTGTAGTGCAGATTTCCTTTGCAAGCTTGCTTGGTTGGCCAAAAAGGGCGTATGCGTTTTTTCCTGAATATATTCAGGAAAAAACGCATACGCCCTTTTTGGCCAAGTGCATCATTGTGGACGTTCTGCCTCTTTTCCTATGCTTTCAATGCAATTCCAGTCTACCTCCTGAAATCGGTTTCCTGCAATTCTGCCCCGCTTTCAAGTCCTCTTGGCAGCCTTACTTCAGTATATTTTTGGACGATAGTTGTCATTTATAACTCTGCAGGTTTGTGAATTACAGTGCCCCTGAGCTCCTTTCTTCAACTCGCTTTCTTGTGAGCTGGCCGCAACACCGCAGGATGGCTTCAGGCCCTAATCTGGTTCCGGCACGGCATGCTGAGCCTTTGGTTATTTCCTCTTCCTGGTGGGAAATGAGAGTTAAATTTGCCCGTCCAGACACCTCCAGCTAGTCTCTCATTGGTTCTCGCTATTCCTGTTCATCTTCCGCAGAAATTGCAAACTGGGCCAAACAGGAGGTTAAAGGGACTGACTCTCCAAGTCGGGAGAGTGTTAGTAAAGCGTCTGGAATGTTGCACCCGAGTACCAGGGTACGAAAACTGAGACATATTTGAACACGTCTCCCGATCACATGGTTGATCATACTCTAGGTTCCACATGCATGTTTTAGCTGAAGGAAGAATACCTTAAACCTGGGTAGTTGAAACCCGTGGAATGGGTACCATGCAATATGACTTCAAAGGGTCTTCATTTGCTCACCGAACCTCTCCAATCCTATCACTGCTGCGTTTATGTCCCTGTACACATGCTTGATTCTCTTTCGGAGACATAGCAATCCATAGGTTTTAAGATACTTAAGAGTCAGGTACATTCTTAGGCGTTTAATATGCGGTGTTGAGTCCATTTCGTTGAGCAAGGAGTAGCTCTTGTCTATTCCATATTTGGCTTAAGGAACTTTATCTGTGCTCATTTCAATCTCTGGTTTTATGCAGCACCCCAACTCACCTTTACCCTTAAACAAGCATAAGTTGGTTTTCTAAATTTGAGACCCTGTTCTGTTCTGTAATTCAGTTCCTGTGTAGCCAAGTTTACATTCCGTGTATTACTGATATCTTATGATGTTTCTTTTTCTGTGTGACTTATTTCAGTTAGAATCATCGTACCTGAATCCACTCATTGTGCTGCTACGGGCCTGATGACATAGATTTCACTGCTGAGTGATACTGCATTGTACGTAAGTACCACAAGTTCTTTATCCATTTTTCACTTTCTGTGATATTGAACTTGTACGGTAAATGAGGTTCTTGTAAACAGAGGCGTCCCAAACATTGGGGTGGCTGTATCTTTTTGATTTTAATTTCCCTAAGCTATAGGACCATAAGTGGAAGTGCCCTAGGCTCTGTTGCTTTGTTTTTTAGATGTTTCAGGAAACACCATACACTTCTCCCGAGTGTCTGTTGGCAATTTACATCCCGCCCATCAGCATAACAAGGCTCCCAGTTCTCCATGGCCTGTCCTGCCTTTCTGGACTTTACACTTTTTTCAGATGGCCCTTTTGACCGGGGGGAAGTGAGACTTCATTGTAGTGCAGATTTCCTTTGCAAGCTTGCTTGGTTGGCCAAAAAGGGCGTATGCGTTTTTTCCTGAATATATTCAGGAAAAAACGCATACGCCCTTTTTGGCCAAGTGCATCATTGTGGACGTTCTGCCTCTTTTCCTATGCTTTCGATGCAATTCCAGTCTACCTCCTGAAATCGGTTTCCTGCAATTCTGCCCCGCTTTCAAGTCCTCTTGGCAGCCTTACTTCAGTATATTTTTGGACGATAGTTGTCATTTATAACTCTGCAGGTTTGTGAATTACAGTGCCCCTGAGCTCCTTTCTTCAACTCGTTTTCTTGTGAGCTGGCCGCAACACCGCAGGATGGCTTCAGGCCCTAATCTGGTTCCGGCACGGCACGCTGAGCCTTTGGTTATTTCCTCTTCCTGGTGGGAAATGAGAGTTAAATTTGCCCGTCCAGACACCTCCAGCTAGTCTCTCATTGGTTCTCGCTATTCCTGTTCATCTTCCGCAGAAATTGCAAACTGGGCCAAACAGGAGGTTAAAGGGACTGACTCTCCAAGTCGGGAGAGTGTTAGTAAAGCGTCTGGAATGTTGCACCCTTGTACCAGGGTACGAAAACTGAGACATATTTGAACACGTCTCCCGATCACATGGTTGATCATACTCTAGGTTCCACATGCATGTTTTAGCTGAAGGAAGAATACCTTAAACCTGGGTAGTTGAAACCCGTGGAATGGGTACCATGCAATATGACTTCAAAGGGTCTTCATTTGCTCACCGAACCTCTCCAATCCTATCACTGCTGCGTTTATGTCCCTGTACACATGCTTGATTCTCTTTCGGAGACATAGCAATCCATAGGTTTTAAGATACTTAAGAGTCAGGTACACTCTTAGGCGTTTAATATGCGGTGTTGAGTCCATTTCGTTGAGCAAGGAGTAGCTCTTGTCTATTCCATATTTGGCTTAAGGAATTTTATCTGTGCTCATTTCAATCTCTGGTTTTATGCAGCACCCCAACTCACCTTTCCCCTTAAACAAGCATAAGTTGGTTTTCTAAATTTGAGACCCTGTTCTGTTCTGTAATTCAGTTCCTGTGTAGCCAAGTTTACATTCCGTGTATTACTGATATCTTATGATGTTTCTTTTTCTGTGTGACTTATTTCAGTTAGAATCATCGTACCTGAATCCACTCATTGTGCTGCTACGGGCCTGATGACATAGATTTCACTGCTGAGTGATACTGCATTGTACGTAAGTACCACAAGTTCTTTATCCATTTTTCACTTTCTGTGATATTGAACTTGTACGGTAAACGAGGTTCTTGTAAACAGAGGCGTCCCAAACATTGGGGTGGCTGTATCTTTTTGATTTTAATTTCCCTAAGCTATAGGACCATAAGTGGAAGTGCCCTAGGCTCTGTTGCTTTGTTTTTTAGATGTTTCAGGAAACACCATACACTTCTCCCGAGTGTCTGTTGGCAATTTACATCCCGCCCATCAGCATAACAAGGCTCCCAGTTCTCCATGGCCTGTCCTGCCTTTCTGGATTTTACACTTTTTTCAGATGGCCCTTTTGACCGGGGGGAAGTGAGACTTCATTGTAGTGCAGATTTCCTTTGCAAGCTTGCTTGGATGGCCAAAAAGGGCGTATGCGTTTTTTCCTGAATATATTCAGGAAAAAACGCATACGCCCTTTTTGGCCAAGTGCATCATTGTGGACGTTCTGCCTCTTTTCCTATGCTTTCGATGCAATTCCAGTCTACCTCCTGAAATCGGTTTCCTGCAATTCTGCCCCGCTTTCAAGTCCTCTTGGCAGCCTTACTTCAGTATATTTTTGGACGATAGTTGTCATTTATAACTCTGCAGGTTTGTGAATTACAGTGCCCCTGAGCTCCTTTCTTCAACTCGCTTTCTTGTGAGCTGGCCGCAACACCGCAGGATGGCTTCAGGCCCTAATCTGGTTCCGGCACGGCATGCTGAGCCTTTGGTTATTTCCTCTTCCTGGTGGGAAATGAGAGTTAAATTTGCCCGTCCAGACACCTCCAGCTAGTCTCTCATTGGTTCTCGCTATTCCTGTTCATCTTCCGCAGAAATTGCAAACTGGGCCAAACAGGAGGTTAAAGGGACTGACTCTCCAAGTCGGGAGAGTGTTAGTAAAGCGTCTGGAATGTTGCACCCGAGTACCAGGGTACGAAAACTGAGACATATTTGAACACGTCTCCCGATCACATGGTTGATCATACTCTAGGTTCCACATGCATGTTTTAGCTGAAGGAAGAATACCTTAAACCTGGGTAGTTGAAACCCGTGGAATGGGTACCATGCAATATGACTTCAAAGGGTCTTCATTTGCTCACCGAACCTCTCCAATCCTATCACTGCTGCGTTTACGTCCCTGTACACATGCTTGATTCTCTTTCGTAGACATAGCAATCCATAGGTTTTAAGATACTTAAGAGTCAGGTACACTCTTAGGCGTTTAATATGCGGTGTTGAGTCCATTTCGTTGAGCAAGGAGTAGCTCTTGTCTATTCCATATTTGGCTTAAGGAACTTTATCTGTGCTCATTTCAATCTCTGGTTTTATGCAGCACCCCAACTCACCTTTCCCCTTAAACAAGCATAAGTTGGTTTTCTAAATTTGAGACCCTGTTTTGTTCTGTAATTCAGTTCCTGTGTAGCCAAGTTTACATTCCGTGTATTACTGATATCTTATGATGTTTCTTTTTCTGTGTGACTTATTTCAGTTAGAATCATCGTACCTGAATCCACTCATTGTGCTGCTACGGGCCTGATGACATAGATTTCACTGCTGAGTGATACTGCATTGTACGTAAGTACCACAAGTTCTTTATCCATTTTTCACTTTCTGTGATATTGAACTTGTACGGTAAACGAGGTTCTTGTAAACAGAGGCGTCCCAAACATTGGGGTGGCTGTATCTTTTTGATTTTAATTTCCCTAAGCTATAGGACCATAAGTGGAAGTGCCCTAGGCTCTGTTGCTTTGTTTTTTAGATGTTTCAGGAAACACCATACACTTCTCCCGAGTGTCTGTTGGCAATTTACATCCCGCCCATCAGCATAACAAGGCTCCCAGTTCTCCATGGCCTGTCCTGCCTTTCTGGACTTTACACTTTTTTCAGATGGCCCTTTTGACCGGGGGGAAGTGAGACTTCATTGTAGTGCAGATTTCCTTTGCAAGCTTGCTTGGTTGGCCAAAAAGGGCGTATGCGTTTTTTCCTGAATATATTCAGGAAAAAACGCATACGCCCTTTTTGGCCAAGTGCATCATTGTGGACGTTCTGCCTCTTTTCCTATGCTTTCAATGCAATTCCAGTCTACCTCCTGAAATCGGTTTCCTGCAATTCTGCCCCGCTTTCAAGTCCTCTTGGCAGCCTTACTTCAGTATATTTTTGGACGATAGTTGTCATTTATAACTCTGCAGGTTTGTGAATTACAGTGCCCCTGAGCTCCTTTCTTCAACTCGCTTTCTTGTGAGCTGGCCGCAACACCGCAGGATGGCTTCAGGCCCTAATCTGGTTCCGGCACGGCATGCTGAGCCTTTGGTTATTTCCTCTTCCTGGTGGGAAATGAGAGTTAAATTTGCCCGTCCAGACACCTCCAGCTAGTCTCTCATTGGTTCTCGCTATTCCTGTTCATCTTCCGCAGAAATTGCAAACTGGGCCAAACAGGAGGTTAAAGGGACTGACTCTCCAAGTCGGGAGAGTGTTAGTAAAGCGTCTGGAATGTTGCACCCGAGTACCAGGGTACGAAAACTGAGACATATTTGAACACGTCTCCCGATCACATGGTTGATCATACTCTAGGTTCCACATGCATGTTTTAGCTGAAGGAAGAATACCTTAAACCTGGGTAGTTGAAACCCGTGGAATGGGTACCATGCAATATGACTTCAAAGGGTCTTCATTTGCTCACCGAACCTCTCCAATCCTATCACTGCTGCGTTTATGTCCCTGTACACATGCTTGATTCTCTTTCGGAGACATAGCAATCCATAGGTTTTAAGATACTTAAGAGTCAGGTACATTCTTAGGCGTTTAATATGCGGTGTTGAGTCCATTTCGTTGAGCAAGGAGTAGCTCTTGTCTATTCCATATTTGGCTTAAGGAACTTTATCTGTGCTCATTTCAATCTCTGGTTTTATGCAGCACCCCAACTCACCTTTACCCTTAAACAAGCATAAGTTGGTTTTCTAAATTTGAGACCCTGTTCTGTTCTGTAATTCAGTTCCTGTGTAGCCAAGTTTACATTCCGTGTATTACTGATATCTTATGATGTTTCTTTTTCTGTGTGACTTATTTCAGTTAGAATCATCGTACCTGAATCCACTCATTGTGCTGCTACGGGCCTGATGACATAGATTTCACTGCTGAGTGATACTGCATTGTACGTAAGTACCACAAGTTCTTTATCCATTTTTCACTTTCTGTGATATTGAACTTGTACGGTAAATGAGGTTCTTGTAAACAGAGGCGTCCCAAACATTGGGGTGGCTGTATCTTTTTGATTTTAATTTCCCTAAGCTATAGGACCATAAGTGGAAGTGCCCTAGGCTCTGTTGCTTTGTTTTTTAGATGTTTCAGGAAACACCATACACTTCTCCCGAGTGTCTGTTGGCAATTTACATCCCGCCCATCAGCATAACAAGGCTCCCAGTTCTCCATGGCCTGTCCTGCCTTTCTGGACTTTACACTTTTTTCAGATGGCCCTTTTGACCGGGGGGAAGTGAGACTTCATTGTAGTGCAGATTTCCTTTGCAAGCTTGCTTGGTTGGCCAAAAAGGGCGTATGCGTTTTTTCCTGAATATATTCAGGAAAAAACGCATACGCCCTTTTTGGCCAAGTGCATCATTGTGCACGTTCTGCCTCTTTTCCTATGCTTTCGATGCAATTCCAGTCTACCTCCTGAAATCGGTTTCCTGCAATTCTGCCCCGCTTTCAAGTCCTCTTGGCAGCCTTACTTCAGTATATTTTTGGACGATAGTTGTCATTTATAACTCTGCAGGTTTGTGAATTACAGTGCCCCTGAGCTCCTTTCTTCAACTCGTTTTCTTGTGAGCTGGCCGCAACACCGCAGGATGGCTTCAGGCCCTAATCTGGTTCCGGCACGGCACGCTGAGCCTTTGGTTATTTCCTCTTCCTGGTGGGAAATGAGAGTTAAATTTGCCCGTCCAGACACCTCCAGCTAGTCTCTCATTGGTTCTCGCTATTCCTGTTCATCTTCCGCAGAAATTGCAAACTGGGCCAAACAGGAGGTTAAAGGGACTGACTCTCCAAGTCGGGAGAGTGTTAGTAAAGCGTCTGGAATGTTGCACCCTTGTACCAGGGTACGAAAACTGAGACATATTTGAACACGTCTCCCGATCACATGGTTGATCATACTCTAGGTTCCACATGCATGTTTTAGCTGAAGGAAGAATACCTTAAACCTGGGTAGTTGAAACCCGTGGAATGGGTACCATGCAATATGACTTCAAAGGGTCTTCATTTGCTCACCGAACCTCTCCAATCCTATCACTGCTGCGTTTATGTCCCTGTACACATGCTTGATTCTCTTTCGGAGACATAGCAATCCATAGGTTTTAAGATACTTAAGAGTCAGGTACATTCTTAGGCGTTTAATATGCGGTGTTGAGTCCATTTCGTTGAGCAAGGAGTAGCTCTTGTCTATTCCATATTTGGCTTAAGGAACTTTATCTGTGCTCATTTCAATCTCTGGTTTTATGCAGCACCCCAACTCACCTTTACCCTTAAACAAGCATAAGTTGGTTTTCTAAATTTGAGACCCTGTTCTGTTCTGTAATTCAGTTCCTGTGTAGCCAAGTTTACATTCCGTGTATTACTGATATCTTATGATGTTTCTTTTTCTGTGTGACTTATTTCAGTTAGAATCATCGTACCTGAATCCACTCATTGTGCTGCTACGGGCCTGATGACATAGATTTCACTGCTGAGTGATACTGCATTGTACGTAAGTACCACAAGTTCTTTATCCATTTTTCACTTTCTGTGATATTGAACTTGTACGGTAAACGAGGTTCTTGTAAACAGAGGCGTCCCAAACATTGGGGTGGCTGTATCTTTTTGATTTTAATTTCCCTAAGCTATAGGACCATAAGTGGAAGTGCCCTAGGCTCTGTTGCTTTGTTTTTTAGATGTTTCAGGAAACACCATACACTTCTCCCGAGTGTCTGTTGGCAATTTACATCCCGCCCATCAGCATAACAAGGCTCCCAGTTCTCCATGGCCTGTCCTGCCTTTCTGGATTTTACACTTTTTTCAGATGGCCCTTTTGACCGGGGGGAAGTGAGACTTCATTGTAGTGCAGATTTCCTTTGCAAGCTTGCTTGGTTGGCCAAAAAGGGCGTATGCGTTTTTTCCTGAATATATTCAGGAAAAAACGCATACGCCCTTTTTGGCCAAGTGCATCATTGTGGACGTTCTGCCTCTTTTCCTATGCTTTCAATGCAATTCCAGTCTACCTCCTGAAATCGGTTTCCTGCAATTCTGCCCCACTTTCAAGTCCTCTTGGCAGCCTTACTTCAGTATATTTTTGGACGATAGTTGTCATTTATAACTCTGCAGGTTTGTGAATTACAGTGCCCCTGAGCTCCTTTCTTCAACTCGTTTTCTTGTGAGCTGGCCGCAACACCGCAGGATGGCTTCAGGCCCTAATCTGGTTCCGGCACGGCACGCTGAGCCTTTGGTTATTTCCTCTTCCTGGTGGGAAATGAGAGTTAAATTTGCCCGTCCAGACACCTCCAGCTAGTCTCTCATTGGTTCTCGCTATTCCTGTTCATCTTCCGCAGAAATTGCAAACTGGGCCAAACAGGAGGTTAAAGGGACTGACTCTCCAAGTCGGGAGAGTGTTAGTAAAGCGTCTGGAATGTTGCACCCGAGTACCAGGGTACGAAAACTGAGACATATTTGAACACGTCTCCCGATCACATGGTTGATCATACTCTAGGTTCCACATGCATGTTTTAGCTGAAGGAAGAATACCTTAAACCTGGGTAGTTGAAACCCGTGGAATGGGTACCATGCAATATGACTTCAAAGGGTCTTCATTTGCTCACCGAACCTCTCCAATCTATCACTGCTGCGTTTACGTCCCTGTACACATGCTTGATTCTCTTTCGGAGACATAGCAATCCATAGGTTTTAAGATACTTAAGAGTCAGGTACATTCTTAGGCGTTTAATATGCGGTGTTGAGTCCATTTCGTTGAGCAAGGAGTAGCTCTTGTCTATTCCATATTTGGCTTAAGGAACTTTATCTGTGCTCATTTCAATCTCTGGTTTTATGCAGCACCCCAACTCACCTTTCCCCTTAAACAAGCATAAGTTGGTTTTCTAAATTTGAGACCCTGTTCTGTTCTGTAATTCAGTTCCTGTGTAGCCAAGTTTACATTCCGTGTATTACTGATATCTTATGATGTTTCTTTTTCTGTGTGACTTATTTCAGTTAGAATCATCGTACCTGAATCCACTCATTGTGCTGCTACGGGCCTGATGACATAGATTTCACTGCTGAGTGATACTGCATTGTACGTAAGTACCACAAGTTCTTTATCCATTTTTCACTTTCTGTGATATTGAACTTGTACGGTAAACGAGGTTCTTGTAAACAGAGGCGTCCCAAACATTGGGGTGGCTGTATCTTTTTGATTTTAATTTCCCTAAGCTATAGGACCATAAGTGGAAGTGCCCTAGGCTCTGTTGCTTTGTTTTTTAGATGTTTCAGGAAACACCATACACTTCTCCCGAGTGTCTGTTGGCAATTTACATCCCGCCCATCAGCATAACAAGGCTCCCAGTTCTCCATGGCCTGTCCTGCCTTTCTGGATTTTACACTTTTTTCAGATGGCCCTTTTGACCGGGGGGAAGTGAGACTTCATTGTAGTGCAGATTTCCTTTGCAAGCTTGCTTGGTTGGCCAAAAAGTGCGTATGCGTTTTTTCCTGAATATATTCAGGAAAAAACGCATACGCCCTTTTTGGCCAAGTGCATCATTGTGGACGTTCTGCCTCTTTTCCTATGCTTTCAATGCAATTCCAGTCTACCTCCTGAAATCGGTTTCCTGCAATTCTGCCCCGCTTTCAAGTCCTCTTGGCAGCCTTACTTCAGTATATTTTTGGACGATAGTTGTCATTTATAACTCTGCAGGTTTGTGAATTACAGTGCCCCTGAGCTCCTTTCTTCAACTCGTTTTCTTGTGAGCTGGCCGCAACACCACAGGATGGCTTCAGGCCCTAATCTGGTTCCGGCACGGCACGCTGAGCCTTTGGTTATTTCCTCTTCCTGGTGGGAAATGAGAGTTAAATTTGCCCGTCCAGACACCTCCAGCTAGTCTCTCATTGGTTCTCGCTATTCCTGTTCATCTTCCGCAGAAATTGCAAACTGGGCCAAACAGGAGGTTAAAGGGACTGACTCTCCAAGTCGGGAGAGTGTTAGTAAAGCGTCTGGAATGTTGCACCCGAGTACCAGGGTACGAAAACTGAGACATATTTGAACACGTCTCCCGATCACATGGTTGATCATACTCTAGGTTCCACATGCATGTTTTAGCTGAAGGAAGAATACCTTAAACCTGGGTAGTTGAAACCCGTGGAATGGGTACCATGCAATATGACTTCAAAGGGTCTTCATTTGCTCACCGAACCTCTCCAATCCTATCACTGCTGCGTTTATGTCCCTGTACACATGCTTGATTCTCTTTCGGAGACATAGCAATCCATAGGTTTTAAGATACTTAAGAGTCAGGTACACTCTTAGGCGTTTAATATGCGGTGTTGAGTCCATTTCGTTGAGCAAGGAGTAGCTCTTGTCTATTCCATATTTGGCTTAAGGAACTTTATCTGTGCTCATTTCAATCTCTGGTTTTATGCAGCACCCCAACTCACCTTTCCCCTTAAAGAAGCATAAGTTGGTTTTCTAAATTTGAGACCCTGTTCTGTTCTGTAATTCAGTTCCTGTGTAGCCAAGTTTACATTCCGTGTATTACTGATATCTTATGATGTTTCTTTTTCTGTGTGACTTATTTCAGTTAGAATCATCGTACCTGAATCCACTCATTGTGCTGCTACGGGCCTGATGACATAGATTTCACTGCTGAGTGATACTGCATTGTACGTAAGTACCACAAGTTCTTTATCCATTTTTCACTTTCTGTGATATTGAACTTGTACGGTAAACCAGGTTCTTGTAAACAGAGGCGTCCCAAACATTGGGGTGGCTGTATCTTTTTGATTTTAATTTCCCTAAGCTATAGGACCATAAGTGGAAGTGCCCTAGGCTCTGTTGCTTTGTTTTTTAGATGTTTCAGGAAACACCATACACTTCTCCCGAGTGTCTGTTGGCAATTTACATCCCGCCCATCAGCATAACAAGGCTCCCAGTTCTCCATGGCCTGTCCTGCCTTTCTGGATTTTACACTTTTTTCAGATGGCCCTTTTGACCGGGGGGAAGTGAGACTTCATTGTAGTGCAGATTTCCTTTGCAAGCTTGCTTGGTTGGCCAAAAAGGGCGTATGCGTTTTTTCCTGAATATATTCAGGAAAAAACGCATACGCCCTTTTTGGCCAAGTGCATCATTGTGGACGTTCTGCCTCTTTTCCTATGCTTTCGATGCAATTCCAGTCTACCTCCTAAAATCGGTTTCCTGCAATTCTGCCCCGCTTTCAAGTCCTCTTGGCAGCCTTACTTCAGTATATTTTTGGACGATAGTTGTCATTTATAACTCTGCAGGTTTGTGAATTACAGTGCCCCTGAGCTCCTTTCTTCAACTCGTTTTCTTGTGAGCTGGCCGCAACACCGCAGGATGGCTTCAGGCCCTAATCTGGTTCCGGCACGGCACGCTGAGCCTTTGGTTATTTCCTCTTCCTGGTGGGAAATGAGAGTTAAATTTGCCCGTCCAGACACCTCCAGCTAGTCTCTCATTGGTTCTCGCTATTCCTGTTCATCTTCCGCAGAAATTGCAAACTGGGCCAAACAGGAGGTTAAAGGGACTGACTCTCCAAGTCGGGAGAGTGTTAGTAAAGCGTCTGGAATGTTGCACCCGAGTACCAGGGTACGAAAACTGAGACATATTTGAACACGTCTCCCGATCACATGGTTGATCATACTCTAGGTTCCACATGCATGTTTTAGCTGAAGGAAGAATACCTTAAACCTGGGTAGTTGAAACCCGTGGAATGGGTACCATGCAATATGACTTCAAAGGGTCTTCATTTGCTCACCGAACCTCTCCAATCCTATCACTGCTGCGTTTACGTCCCTGTACACATGCTTGATTCTCTTTCGGAGACATAGCAATCCATAGGTTTTAAGATACTTAAGAGTCAGGTACATTCTTAGGCGTTTAATATGCGGTGTTGAGTCCATTTCGTTGAGCAAGGAGTAGCTCTTGTCTATTCCATATTTGGCTTAAGGAACTTTATCTGTGCTCATTTCAATCTCTGGTTTTATGCAGCACCCCAACTCACCTTTCCCCTTAAACAAGCATAAGTTGGTTTTCTAAATTTGAGACCCTGTTCTGTTCTGTAATTCAGTTCCTGTGTAGCCAAGTTTACATTCCGTGTATTACTGATATCTTATGATGTTTCTTTTTCTGTGTGACTTATTTCAGTTAGAATCATCGTACCTGAATCCACTCATTGTGCTGCTACGGGCCTGATGACATAGATTTCACTGCTGAGTGATACTGCATTGTACGTAAGTACCACAAGTTCTTTATCCATTTTTCACTTTCTGTGATATTGAACTTGTACGGTAAACGAGGTTCTTGTAAACAGAGGCGTCCCAAACATTGGGGTGGCTGTATCTTTTTGATTTTAATTTCCCTAAGCTATAGGACCATAAGTGGAAGTGCCCTAGGCTCTGTTGCTTTGTTTTTTAGATGTTTCAGGAAACACCATACACTTCTCCCGAGTGTCTGTTGGCAATTTACATCCCGTCCATCAGCATAACAAGGCTCCCAGTTCTCCATGGCCTGTCCTGCCTTTCTGGATTTTACACTTTTTTCAGATGGCCCTTTTGACCGGGGGGAAGTGAGACTTCATTGTAGTGCAGATTTCCTTTGCAAGCTTGCTTGGTTGGCCAAAAAGGGCGTATGCGTTTTTTCCTGAATATATTCAGGAAAAAACGCATACGCCCTTTTTGGCCAAGTGCATCATTGTGGACGTTCTGCCTCTTTTCCTATGCTTTCGATGCAATTCCAGTCTACCTCCTGAAATCGGTTTCCTGCAATTCTGCCCCGCTTTCAAGTCCTCTTGGCAGCCTTACTTCAGTATATTTTTGGACGATAGTTGTCATTTATAACTCTGCAGGTTTGTGAATTACAGTGCCCCTGAGCTCCTTTCTTCAACTCGTTTTCTTGTGAGCTGGCCGCAACACCGCAGGATGGCTTCAGGCCCTAATCTGGTTCCGGCACGGCACGCTGAGCCTTTGGTTATTTCCTCTTCCTGGTGGGAAATGAGAGTTAAATTTGCCCGTCCAGACACCTCCAGCTAGTCTCTCATTGGTTCTCGCTATTCCTGTTCATCTTCCGCAGAAATTGCAAACTGGGCCAAACAGGAGGTTAAAGGGACTGACTCTCCAAGTCGGGAGAGTGTTAGTAAAGCGTCTGGAATGTTGCACCCTTGTACCAGGGTACGAAAACTGAGACATATTTGAACACGTCTCCCGATCACATGGTTGATCATACTCTAGGTTCCACATGCATGTTTTAGCTGAAGGAAGAATACCTTAAACCTGGGTAGTTGAAACCCGTGGAATGGGTACCATGCAATATGACTTCAAAGGGTCTTCATTTGCTCACCGAACCTCTCCAATCCTATCACTGCTGCGTTTATGTCCCTGTACACATGCTTGATTCTCTTTCGGAGACATAGCAATCCATAGGTTTTAAGATACTTAAGAGTCAGGTACACTCTTAGGCGTTTAATATGCGGTGTTGAGTCCATTTCGTTGAGCAAGGAGTAGCTCTTGTCTATTCCATATTTGGCTTAAGGAATTTTATCTGTGCTCATTTCAATCTCTGGTTTTATGCAGCACCCCAACTCACCTTTCCCCTTAAACAAGCATAAGTTGGTTTTCTAAATTTGAGACCCTGTTCTGTTCTGTAATTCAGTTCCTGTGTAGCCAAGTTTACATTCCGTGTATTACTGATATCTTATGATGTTTCTTTTTCTGTGTGACTTATTTCAGTTAGAATCATCGTACCTGAATCCACTCATTGTGCTGCTACGGGCCTGATGACATAGATTTCACTGCTGAGTGATACTGCATTGTACGTAAGTACCACAAGTTCTTTATCCATTTTTCACTTTCTGTGATATTGAACTTGTACGGTAAACGAGGTTCTTGTAAACAGAGGCGTCCCAAACATTGGGGTGGCTGTATCTTTTTGATTTTAATTTCCCTAAGCTATAGGACCATAAGTGGAAGTGCCCTAGGCTCTGTTGCTTTGTTTTTTAGATGTTTCAGGAAACACCATACACTTCTCCCGAGTGTCTGTTGGCAATTTACATCCCGCCCATCAGCATAACAAGGCTCCCAGTTCTCCATGGCCTGTCCTGCCTTTCTGGATTTTACACTTTTTTCAGATGGCCCTTTTGACCGGGGGGAAGTGAGACTTCATTGTAGTGCAGATTTCCTTTGCAAGCTTGCTTGGATGGCCAAAAAGGGCGTATGCGTTTTTTCCTGAATATATTCAGGAAAAAACGCATACGCCCTTTTTGGCCAAGTGCATCATTGTGGACGTTCTGCCTCTTTTCCTATGCTTTCGATGCAATTCCAGTCTACCTCCTGAAATCGGTTTCCTGCAATTCTGCCCCGCTTTCAAGTCCTCTTGGCAGCCTTACTTCAGTATATTTTTGGACGATAGTTGTCATTTATAACTCTGCAGGTTTGTGAATTACAGTGCCCCTGAGCTCCTTTCTTCAACTCGCTTTCTTGTGAGCTGGCCGCAACACCGCAGGATGGCTTCAGGCCCTAATCTGGTTCCGGCACGGCATGCTGAGCCTTTGGTTATTTCCTCTTCCTGGTGGGAAATGAGAGTTAAATTTGCCCGTCCAGACACCTCCAGCTAGTCTCTCATTGGTTCTCGCTATTCCTGTTCATCTTCCGCAGAAATTGCAAACTGGGCCAAACAGGAGGTTAAAGGGACTGACTCTCCAAGTCGGGAGAGTGTTAGTAAAGCGTCTGGAATGTTGCACCCGAGTACCAGGGTACGAAAACTGAGACATATTTGAACACGTCTCCCGATCACATGGTTGATCATACTCTAGGTTCCACATGCATGTTTTAGCTGAAGGAAGAATACCTTAAACCTGGGTAGTTGAAACCCGTGGAATGGGTACCATGCAATATGACTTCAAAGGGTCTTCATTTGCTCACCGAACCTCTCCAATCCTATCACTGCTGCGTTTACGTCCCTGTACACATGCTTGATTCTCTTTCGTAGACATAGCAATCCATAGGTTTTAAGATACTTAAGAGTCAGGTACACTCTTAGGCGTTTAATATGCGGTGTTGAGTCCATTTCGTTGAGCAAGGAGTAGCTCTTGTCTATTCCATATTTGGCTTAAGGAACTTTATCTGTGCTCATTTCAATCTCTGGTTTTATGCAGCACCCCAACTCACCTTTCCCCTTAAAGAAGCATAAGTTGGTTTTCTAAATTTGAGACCCTGTTCTGTTCTGTAATTCAGTTCCTGTGTAGCCAAGTTTACATTCCGTGTATTACTGATATCTTATGATGTTTCTTTTTCTGTGTGACTTATTTCAGTTAGAATCATCGTACCTGAATCCACTCATTGTGCTGCTACGGGCCTGATGACATAGATTTCACTGCTGAGTGATACTGCATTGTACGTAAGTACCACAAGTTCTTTATCCATTTTTCACTTTCTGTGATATTGAACTTGTACGGTAAACCAGGTTCTTGTAAACAGAGGCGTCCCAAACATTGGGGTGGCTGTATCTTTTTGATTTTAATTTCCCTAAGCTATAGGACCATAAGTGGAAGTGCCCTAGGCTCTGTTGCTTTGTTTTTTAGATGTTTCAGGAAACACCATACACTTCTCCCGAGTGTCTGTTGGCAATTTACATCCCGCCCATCAGCATAACAAGGCTCCCAGTTCTCCATGGCCTGTCCTGCCTTTCTGGATTTTACACTTTTTTCAGATGGCCCTTTTGACCGGGGGGAAGTGAGACTTCATTGTAGTGCAGATTTCCTTTGCAAGCTTGCTTGGTTGGCCAAAAAGGGCGTATGCGTTTTTTCCTGAATATATTCAGGAAAAAACGCATACGCCCTTTTTGGCCAAGTGCATCATTGTGGACGTTCTGCCTCTTTTCCTATGCTTTCGATGCAATTCCAGTCTACCTCCTAAAATCGGTTTCCTGCAATTCTGCCCCGCTTTCAAGTCCTCTTGGCAGCCTTACTTCAGTATATTTTTGGACGATAGTTGTCATTTATAACTCTGCAGGTTTGTGAATTACAGTGCCCCTGAGCTCCTTTCTTCAACTCGTTTTCTTGTGAGCTGGCCGCAACACCGCAGGATGGCTTCAGGCCCTAATCTGGTTCCGGCACGGCACGCTGAGCCTTTGGTTATTTCCTCTTCCTGGTGGGAAATGAGAGTTAAATTTGCCCGTCCAGACACCTCCAGCTAGTCTCTCATTGGTTCTCGCTATTCCTGTTCATCTTCCGCAGAAATTGCAAACTGGGCCAAACAGGAGGTTAAAGGGACTGACTCTCCAAGTCGGGAGAGTGTTAGTAAAGCGTCTGGAATGTTGCACCCTTGTACCAGGGTACGAAAACTGAGACATATTTGAACACGTCTCCCGATCACATGGTTGATCATACTCTAGGTTCCACATGCATGTTTTAGCTGAAGGAAGAATACCTTAAACCTGGGTAGTTGAAACCCGTGGAATGGGTACCATGCAATATGACTTCAAAGGGTCTTCATTTGCTCACCGAACCTCTCCAATCCTATCACTGCTGCGTTTACGTCCCTGTACACATGCTTGATTCTCTTTCGGAGACATAGCAATCCATAGGTTTTAAGATACTTAAGAGTCAGGTACATTCTTAGGCGTTTAATATGCGGTGTTGAGTCCATTTCGTTGAGCAAGGAGTAGCTCTTGTCTATTCCATATTTGGCTTAAGGAACTTTATCTGTGCTCATTTCAATCTCTGGTTTTATGCAGCACCCCAACTCACCTTTCCCCTTAAACAAGCATAAGTTGGTTTTCTAAATTTGAGACCCTGTTCTGTTCTGTAATTCAGTTCCTGTGTAGCCAAGTTTACATTCCGTGTATTACTGATATCTTATGATGTTTCTTTTTCTGTGTGACTTATTTCAGTTAGAATCATCGTACCTGAATCCACTCATTGTGCTGCTACGGGCCTGATGACATAGATTTCACTGCTGAGTGATACTGCATTGTACGTAAGTACCACAAGTTCTTTATCCATTTTTCACTTTCTGTGATATTGAACTTGTACGGTAAACGAGGTTCTTGTAAACAGAGGCGTCCCAAACATTGGGGTGGCTGTATCTTTTTGATTTTAATTTCCCTAAGCTATAGGACCATAAGTGGAAGTGCCCTAGGCTCTGTTGCTTTGTTTTTTAGATGTTTCAGGAAACACCATACACTTCTCCCGAGTGTCTGTTGGCAATTTACATCCCGTCCATCAGCATAACAAGGCTCCCAGTTCTCCATGGCCTGTCCTGCCTTTCTGGATTTTACACTTTTTTCAGATGGCCCTTTTGACCGGGGGGAAGTGAGACTTCATTGTAGTGCAGATTTCCTTTGCAAGCTTGCTTGGTTGGCCAAAAAGGGCGTATGCGTTTTTTCCTGAATATATTCAGGAAAAAACGCATACGCCCTTTTTGGCCAAGTGCATCATTGTGGACGTTCTGCCTCTTTTCCTATGCTTTCGATGCAATTCCAGTCTACCTCCTGAAATCGGTTTCCTGCAATTCTGCCCCGCTTTCAAGTCCTCTTGGCAGCCTTACTTCAGTATATTTTTGGACGATAGTTGTCATTTATAACTCTGCAGGTTTGTGAATTACAGTGCCCCTGAGCTCCTTTCTTCAACTCGTTTTCTTGTGAGCTGGCCGCAACACCGCAGGATGGCTTCAGGCCCTAATCTGGTTCCGGCACGGCACGCTGAGCCTTTGGTTATTTCCTCTTCCTGGTGGGAAATGAGAGTTAAATTTGCCCGTCCAGACACCTCCAGCTAGTCTCTCATTGGTTCTCGCTATTCCTGTTCATCTTCCGCAGAAATTGCAAACTGGGCCAAACAGGAGGTTAAAGGGACTGACTCTCCAAGTCGGGAGAGTGTTAGTAAAGCGTCTGGAATGTTGCACCCTTGTACCAGGGTACGAAAACTGAGACATATTTGAACACGTCTCCCGATCACATGGTTGATCATACTCTAGGTTCCACATGCATGTTTTAGCTGAAGGAAGAATACCTTAAACCTGGGTAGTTGAAACCCGTGGAATGGGTACCATGCAATATGACTTCAAAGGGTCTTCATTTGCTCACCGAACCTCTCCAATCCTATCACTGCTGCGTTTATGTCCCTGTACACATGCTTGATTCTCTTTCGGAGACATAGCAATCCATAGGTTTTAAGATACTTAAGAGTCAGGTACACTCTTAGGCGTTTAATATGCGGTGTTGAGTCCATTTCGTTGAGCAAGGAGTAGCTCTTGTCTATTCCATATTTGGCTTAAGGAATTTTATCTGTGCTCATTTCAATCTCTGGTTTTATGCAGCACCCCAACTCACCTTTCCCCTTAAACAAGCATAAGTTGGTTTTCTAAATTTGAGACCCTGTTCTGTTCTGTAATTCAGTTCCTGTGTAGCCAAGTTTACATTCCGTGTATTACTGATATCTTATGATGTTTCTTTTTCTGTGTGACTTATTTCAGTTAGAATCATCGTACCTGAATCCACTCATTGTGCTGCTACGGGCCTGATGACATAGATTTCACTGCTGAGTGATACTGCATTGTACGTAAGTACCACAAGTTCTTTATCCATTTTTCACTTTCTGTGATATTGAACTTGTACGGTAAACCAGGTTCTTGTAAACAGAGGCGTCCCAAACATTGGGGTGGCTGTATCTTTTTGATTTTAATTTCCCTAAGCTATAGGACCATAAGTGGAAGTGCCCTAGGCTCTGTTGCTTTGTTTTTTAGATGTTTCAGGAAACACCATACACTTCTCCCGAGTGTCTGTTGGCAATTTACATCCCGCCCATCAGCATAACAAGGCTCCCAGTTCTCCATGGCCTGTCCTGCCTTTCTGGATTTTACACTTTTTTCAGATGGCCCTTTTGACCGGGGGGAAGTGAGACTTCATTGTAGTGCAGATTTCCTTTGCAAGCTTGCTTGGATGGCCAAAAAGGGCGTATGCGTTTTTTCCTGAATATATTCAGGAAAAAACGCATACGCCCTTTTTGGCCAAGTGCATCATTGTGGACGTTCTGCCTCTTTTCCTATGCTTTCGATGCAATTCCAGTCTACCTCCTGAAATCGGTTTCCTGCAATTCTGCCCCGCTTTCAAGTCCTCTTGGCAGCCTTACTTCAGTATATTTTTGGACGATAGTTGTCATTTATAACTCTGCAGGTTTGTGAATTACAGTGCCCCTGAGCTCCTTTCTTCAACTCGCTTTCTTGTGAGCTGGCCGCAACACCGCAGGATGGCTTCAGGCCCTAATCTGGTTCCGGCACGGCACGCTGAGCCTTTGGTTATTTCCTCTTCCTGGTGGGAAATGAGAGTTAAATTTGCCCGTCCAGACACCTCCAGCTAGTCTCTCATTGGTTCTCGCTATTCCTGTTCATCTTCCGCAGAAATTGCAAACTGGGCCAAACAGGAGGTTAAAGGGACTGACTCTCCAAGTCGGGAGAGTGTTAGTAAAGCGTCTGGAATGTTGCACCCGAGTACCAGGGTACGAAAACTGAGACATATTTGAACACGTCTCCCGATCACATGGTTGATCATACTCTAGGTTCCACATGCATGTTTTAGCTGAAGGAAGAATACCTTAAACCTGGGTAGTTGAAACCCGTGGAATGGGTACCATGCAATATGACTTCAAAGGGTCTTCATTTGCTCACCGAACCTCTCCAATCCTATCACTGCTGCGTTTACGTCCCTGTACACATGCTTGATTCTCTTTCGGAGACATAGCAATCCATAGGTTTTAAGATACTTAAGAGTCAGGTACACTCTTAGGCGTTTAATATGCGGTGTTGAGTCCATTTCGTTGAGCAAGGAGTAGCTCTTGTCTATTCCATATTTGGCTTAAGGAACTTTATCTGTGCTCATTTCAATCTCTGGTTTTATGCAGCACCCCAACTCACCTTTCCCCTTAAAGAAGCATAAGTTGGTTTTCTAAATTTGAGACCCTGTTCTGTTCTGTAATTCAGTTCCTGTGTAGCCAAGTTTACATTCCGTGTATTACTGATATCTTATGATGTTTCTTTTTCTGTGTGACTTATTTCAGTTAGAATCATCGTACCTGAATCCACTCATTGTGCTGCTACGGGCCTGATGACATAGATTTCACTGCTGAGTGATACTGCATTGTACGTAAGTACCACAAGTTCTTTATCCATTTTTCACTTTCTGTGATATTGAACTTGTACGGTAAACCAGGTTCTTGTAAACAGAGGCGTCCCAAACATTGGGGTGGCTGTATCTTTTTGATTTTAATTTCCCTAAGCTATAGGACCATAAGTGGAAGTGCCCTAGGCTCTGTTGCTTTGTTTTTTAGATGTTTCAGGAAACACCATACACTTCTCCCGAGTGTCTGTTGGCAATTTACATCCCGCCCATCAGCATAACAAGGCTCCCAGTTCTCCATGGCCTGTCCTGCCTTTCTGGATTTTACACTTTTTTCAGATGGCCCTTTTGACCGGGGGGAAGTGAGACTTCATTGTAGTGCAGATTTCCTTTGCAAGCTTGCTTGGTTGGCCAAAAAGGGCGTATGCGTTTTTTCCTGAATATATTCAGGAAAAAACGCATACGCCCTTTTTGGCCAAGTGCATCATTGTGGACGTTCTGCCTCTTTTCCTATGCTTTCGATGCAATTCCAGTCTACCTCCTAAAATCGGTTTCCTGCAATTCTGCCCCGCTTTCAAGTCCTCTTGGCAGCCTTACTTCAGTATATTTTTGGACGATAGTTGTCATTTATAACTCTGCAGGTTTGTGAATTACAGTGCCCCTGAGCTCCTTTCTTCAACTCGTTTTCTTGTGAGCTGGCCGCAACACCGCAGGATGGCTTCAGGCCCTAATCTGGTTCCGGCACGGCACGCTGAGCCTTTGGTTATTTCCTCTTCCTGGTGGGAAATGAGAGTTAAATTTGCCCGTCCAGACACCTCCAGCTAGTCTCTCATTGGTTCTCGCTATTCCTGTTCATCTTCCGCAGAAATTGCAAACTGGGCCAAACAGGAGGTTAAAGGGACTGACTCTCCAAGTCGGGAGAGTGTTAGTAAAGCGTCTGGAATGTTGCACCCGAGTACCAGGGTACGAAAACTGAGACATATTTGAACACGTCTCCCGATCACATGGTTGATCATACTCTAGGTTCCACATGCATGTTTTAGCTGAAGGAAGAATACCTTAAACCTGGGTAGTTGAAACCCGTGGAATGGGTACCATGCAATATGACTTCAAAGGGTCTTCATTTGCTCACCGAACCTCTCCAATCCTATCACTGCTGCGTTTACGTCCCTGTACACATGCTTGATTCTCTTTCGGAGACATAGCAATCCATAGGTTTTAAGATACTTAAGAGTCAGGTACATTCTTAGGCGTTTAATATGCGGTGTTGAGTCCATTTCGTTGAGCAAGGAGTAGCTCTTGTCTATTCCATATTTGGCTTAAGGAACTTTATCTGTGCTCATTTCAATCTCTGGTTTTATGCAGCACCCCAACTCACCTTTCCCCTTAAACAAGCATAAGTTGGTTTTCTAAATTTGAGACCCTGTTCTGTTCTGTAATTCAGTTCCTGTGTAGCCAAGTTTACATTCCGTGTATTACTGATATCTTATGATGTTTCTTTTTCTGTGTGACTTATTTCAGTTAGAATCATCGTACCTGAATCCACTCATTGTGCTGCTACGGGCCTGATGACATAGATTTCACTGCTGAGTGATACTGCATTGTACGTAAGTACCACAAGTTCTTTATCCATTTTTCACTTTCTGTGATATTGAACTTGTACGGTAAACGAGGTTCTTGTAAACAGAGGCGTCCCAAACATTGGGGTGGCTGTATCTTTTTGATTTTAATTTCCCTAAGCTATAGGACCATAAGTGGAAGTGCCCTAGGCTCTGTTGCTTTGTTTTTTAGATGTTTCAGGAAACACCATACACTTCTCCCGAGTGTCTGTTGGCAATTTACATCCCGTCCATCAGCATAACAAGGCTCCCAGTTCTCCATGGCCTGTCCTGCCTTTCTGGATTTTACACTTTTTTCAGATGGCCCTTTTGACCGGGGGGAAGTGAGACTTCATTGTAGTGCAGATTTCCTTTGCAAGCTTGCTTGGTTGGCCAAAAAGGGCGTATGCGTTTTTTCCTGAATATATTCAGGAAAAAACGCATACGCCCTTTTTGGCCAAGTGCATCATTGTGGACGTTCTGCCTCTTTTCCTATGCTTTCGATGCAATTCCAGTCTACCTCCTGAAATCGGTTTCCTGCAATTCTGCCCCGCTTTCAAGTCCTCTTGGCAGCCTTACTTCAGTATATTTTTGGACGATAGTTGTCATTTATAACTCTGCAGGTTTGTGAATTACAGTGCCCCTGAGCTCCTTTCTTCAACTCGCTTTCTTGTGAGCTGGCCGCAACACCGCAGGATGGCTTCAGGCCCTAATCTGGTTCCGGCACGGCACGCTGAGCCTTTGGTTATTTCCTCTTCCTGGTGGGAAATGAGAGTTAAATTTGCCCGTCCAGACACCTCCAGCTAGTCTCTCATTGGTTCTCGCTATTCCTGTTCATCTTCCGCAGAAATTGCAAACTGGGCCAAACAGGAGGTTAAAGGGACTGACTCTCCAAGTCGGGAGAGTGTTAGTAAAGCGTCTGGAATGTTGCACCCGAGTACCAGGGTACGAAAACTGAGACATATTTGAACACGTCTCCCGATCACATGGTTGATCATACTCTAGGTTCCACATGCATGTTTTAGCTGAAGGAAGAATACCTTAAACCTGGGTAGTTGAAACCCGTGGAATGGGTACCATGCAATATGACTTCAAAGGGTCTTCATTTGCTCACCGAACCTCTCCAATCCTATCACTGCTGCGTTTATGTCCCTGTACACATGCTTGATTCTCTTTCGGAGACATAGCAATCCATAGGTTTTAAGATACTTAAGAGTCAGGTACACTCTTAGGCGTTTAATATGCGGTGTTGAGTCCATTTCGTTGAGCAAGGAGTAGCTCTTGTCTATTCCATATTTGGCTTAAGGAACTTTATCTGTGCTCATTTCAATCTCTGGTTTTATGCAGCACCCCAACTCACCTTTCCCCTTAAACAAGCATAAGTTGGTTTTCTAAATTTGAGACCCTGTTCTGTTCTGTAATTCAGTTCCTGTGTAGCCAAGTTTACATTCCGTGTATTACTGATATCTTATGATGTTTCTTTTTCTGTGTGACTTATTTCAGTTAGAATCATCGTACCTGAATCCACTCATTGTGCTGCTATGCGCCTGATGACATAGATTTCACTGCTGAGTGATACTGCATTGTACGTAAGTACCACAAGTTCTTTATCCATTTTTCACTTTCTGTGATATTGAACTTGTACGGTAAACGAGGTTCTTGTAAACAGAGGCGTCCCAAACATTGGGGTGGCTGTATCTTTTTGATTTTAATTTCCCTAAGCTATAGGACCATAAGTGGAAGTGCCCTAGGCTCTGTTGCTTTGTTTTTTAGATGTTTCAGGAAACACCATACACTTCTCCCGAGTGTCTGTTGGCAATTTACATCCCGCCCATCAGCATAACAAGGCTCCCAGTTCTCCATGGCCTGTCCTGCCTTTCTGGATTTTACACTTTTTTCAGATGGCCCTTTTGACCGGGGGGAAGTGAGACTTCATTGTAGTGCAGATTTCCTTTGCAAGCTTGCTTGGTTGGCCAAAAAGGGCGTATGCGTTTTTTCCTGAATATATTCAGGAAAAAACGCATAAGCGCTTTTTGGCCAAGTGCATTCTTGTGGACCTTCTGCCTCTTTTCCTATGCTTTCAATGCAATTCCAGTCTACATCCTGAAATCGGTTTCCTGCAATTCTGCCCCGCTTTCAACTCCTTTTGGCAGCCTTACTTCAGTATATTTTTGGACGATAGCTGTCATTTATAACTCTGCAGGTTTGTGAATTACAGTGCCCCTGAACTCCTTTCTTCAACTCGCTTTCTTGTGACCTGGCCGCAACACCGCAGGATGGCTTCAGGCCCTAATCTGGTTCCGGCATGGCACGCTGAGCCTTTGGTTAATTCCTCTTCCTGGTGGGAAATGAGAGTTAAATTTGCCCGTCCAGACACCTCCAGCTAGTCTCTCATTGGTTCTCGTTATTCCTGTTCATCTTCCGCAGAAATTGCAAACTGGGCCAAACAGGAGGTTAAAGGGACTGACTCTCCAAGTCGGGAGAGTGTTAGTAAAGCGTCTGGAATGTTGCACCCGAGTACCAGGGTACGAAAACTGAGACATATTTGAACACGTCCCCCGATCACATGGTTGATCATACTCTAGGTTCCACATGCATGTTTTAGCTGAAGGAAGAATACCTTAAACCTGGGTAGTTGAAACCCGTGGAATGGGTACCATGCAATATGACTTCAAAGGGTCTTCATTTGCTCACCGAACCTCTCCAATCCTATCACTGCTGCGTTTATGCCCCTGTACACACGCTTGATTCTCTTTCAGACATAGCCATCCATACGTTTTAAGATTCTTACTAGTCAGGTATATTCTTAGGCGTTTAATATGGGGTGTTGAGTCCATTTCGTTGAGCAAGGAGTAGCTCTTGTCTATTCCATATTTGGCTTAAGGAACTTTATCTGTGCTCATTTCAATCTCTGGTTTTATGCAGCACCCCAACTCAGCTTTCCCCTTAAGCAAGCATAAGTTGGTTTTCTAAATTGGAGACCCTGTTCTGTTCTGTAATTCAGTTCCTGAGTAGCCAAGTTTACATTCCGTGTATTACTGATATCTTATGATGTTTCTTTTTCTGTGTGACTTATTTCAGTTAGAATCATCATACCTGAATCCACTCATTGTGCTGCTAAGGGCCTGATGACATAGATTTCATTGCTGAGTGATATTGCATTGTACGTAAGTACCACAACTTCTTTATCCATTTTTCACTTTCTGCGATATTGAACTTGTACCGTAAACGAGGTTCTTGTAAACAGAGCCGTCCCAAACTTTGGGGTGGCTGTGTCTTTTTGATTTTAATTTCCCTAAGCTATAGGACCATAAGTGGAAGTGCCCTAGGCTCTGTTGCTTTGTTTTTTAGATGTTTCAGGAAACACCATACACTTCTCCAGAGTGGCTGTTGGCAATTTCCATCCCGCCCATCTGCATAAGAATGCTCCCAGTTCTCCATGCCCTGTCGTGCCTTTATGGATTTTACACTTTTTTCAGATGGCCCTTTTGACCGGGGGGAAGTGAGACTTCATTGTAGTGCAGATTTCCTTTGCAAGCTTGCTTGGTTGGCCAAAAAGTGTGTATGCGTTTTTTCCTGAATATATTCAGGAAAAAACACATACGCCCTTTTTGGCCAAGTGCATCATTGTCGAGGTTCTGACTCTCTTCATATGTTTTCAATGCAATTCCAGTCTACCTCCTGAAATCGGTTTCCGGCACTTCTGCCTTGCTTTCAATGTCTCTTCATAGCCTTACCTCAATATATTTTTTGAAAATAGTTGGCCTTTATAACTCTGCAGGTTTTTGAATTGCGGTGGCCCTTAGCCCCACTTTTCAGCTCTTATTTTTGTGGTCTTGCCCCATAACCACAGGATTCCTTGAAGCCCTATTTTTCTTCTGGGGCACCTTGCTGTGCCTTTGGTTAATTCTTCTTACTGATGTGGCATTAGAGTGACATGTGCCCATTGAAACCGCTACAGCTTGTTTCTCACTGGTTCCCCCTATTCCCATTCATCCTCCACACTAACTGCAGACTGTGCGATACCAGAACTTAAAGGCATTGACTCCATGTGGGGATGTTGTTAGTAAAGCGGCTGGAATGTCGATCCGCAGCCCCAGGAGAGGAAAAATGAGGTGCGTTTTAGAAACCTTTCCCGATCATATGGTATACCAGTCGCTGGGTTTCCCAAGCATGGTTTAGCTGTAGGAAGATTCCCTTCAACCTGGAGTGTTGGGACCCTTGGACTGAGTAGCATGAAGTATTGCATTAAACTTTCGGCAGTTGCTCACCAAAGCTCACCAATCCTCTCAGCCCCAAGTGTCCGGCCTTATGTCTTATCCAGCTGTGGGTTTATATGTGGTCAATCCAGGTTGCATCACATCCCCTGAGCGAATTTTGTAAGAATTTTTCTCTCTTTCATTGTTTCAGCGTTTTCTTTTTAAAATTTATTTCTATAATGGGGTTTAGCTCACTTTCACTGCTGTGTTTGTGCCACTCTGCACACACTTGATTCCCTTATGGAGATATATCATACATGGGTTTTAAGATTCTTATTACTCAGATATATTTCTCTGCGGTGTATAGGGTGTGTTGAGGCCAGTTCATTGAGCAAGGTGTAGATCTTGTCTAATACATATTTGGTTTATTGAACGCTATCTGTGCTAATTTCAAACTCTGGTTTTATGCATCACCCCACCTCTCCTTTCCCCTTAAGCTGACATAAGTGTGTTTTCTAAATGTGAGACACTGTTCTGTTCTGTAATTCATTTCTTGTGCAGCCATATTTACCCTCCCTCTATAAGTGATATCTTATGATATGTTTCTTTTTCTGTTTGACTTATTTCAAGTAGTATTATCGGACCTAAATCCACTCTTTATCCTTCTACTAGCCTTATTACATTGATTTCATGGTGAAGAGATATTCCATTGTACATAAGTACCACATCTTCTTTATCCATTGTTCTCTTTCCTGGGATATTTAAGGTGTACTGAAGTTGAGGTTCTTGTAAACAGAGTAGCCCTAAACTGTGGTGTGCTTGTGTCTTGTTGATTTTTAGACTTCCCTAGATATACTCCCATGATTGGAAGTGTCCTATGCTCTGTAGCTCTGTTTTTTAGATGATTTAGGAACCACCATACACTTCTCCAGAGTGGCTCTCGGCAGTTCACACACTGCCCATCAGCGTATAAAGGCTCCCTGTTCTCCATGGCCTGTCCTGCCTTTCTGGATTTTACACTTTTTTAGGATGGCCCTTTTGACCGGTGGGAAGTGAGACTTCTTTATTGTGCACATTTGCATTGCTTACTTGCTTCGTTGCCCATAAAGTGCGTATGCGTTTTTTCCTGGATATAATCAGGAAAAAACGCATACGCCCTTTTGGGCCAACTGCATCATTGTCGAAATTCTGCCGCTTTTCATGTGCGTTAAAGACGAGTCCAATCTATCTCTTGAAATCTGTTTCTTGCAATTCTGTCTTGCATTCAGATCCTCTTCTTTGCCTTACCTCAACATATTTTTGGACATTAGTTTTCATTTATAACTCTGCAGGTTTGTGAATTGCAGTGACCCTGAGCTCCATTTTTTAAGTTGCTCTTTTGTGAGCTGTCCTCAAACCCGCAGGATTGCTTCAGGCCCTATTTTGGCTCCGGCGAGGCAGGCTGAGCCTTTCTTTAATTCTTATTCTTAATGGGAAATTAGAGTGATATGTGCCCGTCCAAACCCCTACAACTATTCTCTCATTGGTTCCCCCTCTTCCCGTTCATCCTCCTCACAATTTGCAAAATGTGTGAAACAGAAGTTTAAATGTGCTGATTCTCCAAGTGGGGAGATTCTAAGTAACATGGCTGGAACGGTGAACAGGAGCACCAGGAGAGGATAAATGAGGTGCATTTTAGACACATCTCCTGATCACATGGTGTACAGTCCTCTGGGTTTTCCATGCATGTTTTAGCTGTAGGAAGATCCCTTGAACCTGCAGATTTGGGACCCATTGAATGGGTACCAGGTAGT
Organism: Globicephala melas; assembly: GCF_963455315.2. NCBI lineage: Eukaryota > Metazoa > Chordata > Mammalia > Artiodactyla > Delphinidae > Globicephala > Globicephala melas. The sequence goes on along the minus strand of NW_027207524.1, from coordinate 208,825 downwards.
ATTACTTTAAAGGGTGTGCATTTCCTCACCCAACCTCACATTTCTCTTAGCGCAAACAGTTTCCAGCCTTATGTCTCATCCTGCTGTGGGTCTAGATGTGTTCAATCCATGTTGCATCACCGTCCCTGAGGAAAAGTTGTAAGAGGTTTTCTCTGTCTCTCTGTCGTTTATTTTTTTCAATTTATTACTATATTGGTTACAGCTGATTTTCAAAGCTCTGTTTCTTGCTGCTGTACATCCACTTGATTCACGTACAGAGAGTCATCAATAAATTCTTTTTCAGATTCTTACCAGTCGTATATATTCTTTTCCGGTGACTTGAGTGTGCTGAGTGCAGTTCTTTTAGCTACCGTGTAGGCCTTGTTGATTATCAGTTTGGTATTTGGAATGGTATCTTTGCTAATTTCAACTTCCTGGATGATGCCTCACCCCTCCCCACCTTTCCCGTTTAGCAGCCTTATGCGTGTTTTCTACATATTTGACTATGTTTTTGTTTTGTAATTTATTTCATGTGTAGCCATTTTGGATTCCACCTTTAAGTGATATCTTATGATATGTGTCTTTTTCTTTTTGAATTCTGTCACTTAGAATGATCATACGTAACTCCTCCGGAGTTGTTACAACTGGCCATATTTCATTGATTTCCAGGCTGAATAATATTCCACTCTACCTAAGTACCACATCTCTATCCATTTTTTCCCTCCAGAGACATTTAAGTTATATCCTAGTCGAGGATCTTTTAAACAGAGAGGGGGTAAACATTGGGGTGCCTGTGTCCTCTCGATTTTTGTTTTTCCCAAGATATACGCCCATGAGTGCAAGTGCCCTATGCTCTGTAGCTCATTTTTTAGATGCTTTAGTAAACACAATACACTTCTCCAGAATGGCCGTTGGCAATATACATTTCCACTATAAGTCTCACAGGGCTCCCTCTTCTCGTTGCCCTGTCCTGCATTTCTGTTGTTTACGCTTTATGAGGATGGCTCTTCTGACTGATGCGAAGTGATATCTTTTGTAGTATTGACTTCCAGTGCCCACCTGTTTGGTTGGCTAAAAAAGTGTATGCCCTTTTCTTGAATATATACAGAAAAAAACGCATACACCCTTTTTGGCCAACTGCAATGTTGGCAATGTTGGCAATGTTCAGCTCCTTTTCTTGTGCTTAATGGCGAGTCCTTTCTACCTCCTCAAATCCCTTTCCTGCCATTCTCCCTTGCTTACAAGTCCTTTTCTCTGACTTTCCTCAAGACATTTTTCAGTGATGGATATTTTCAACTCTGCAGTTTTGTGAATTTTACTGCCCCTGAGTTCCATTGTTCAACTTGTGTTTATGGGAACTGGCCACAAAGCAGTGGGATTTCCTCAAGCCCTATACTGTTTCCATGGGCAACCCTAGCCTTTGGTCAATTCGTCTTCCTGATTGGAAATTAGAGTGACATGTGCCTGTCTGAACACCTAGGACTTGTCTCTCATTGTTCCTCATCCTTCCGCTTCATCCTCTGGACAAATTCCAAACTGTACGCAACAGGATGTTGACAGTGCTGACATCTCCAAGTGGGGAGACTGTTAGTAAAGACGCTGGAGGGGTGAACCCGAGCACCAGGAGATGAGGAGATGAGATGCCTTTTCCAAACTCTTCCCGATCAGACGGTATACCATCCTCTGGGTGTGACAGACATGTTTTAGCAGTAGGAAGAGTCCCATTCATGTAAGGAGAACACCAGGGCTTTTTCAAAATCAGTGTCTCCCCGAAACCCAAACTGGGGAAGTTTTTAAGCTACGGCTACACATATGTTCATTAAGGGCCTTGGGAAGTAGGCAGAGTCCAAACTTTAGATGATTGAAGTCTTCAGGGTCAGAAGCACTCACCACCAGCTTCCCTTAGGCTACAATTTAACTATCATTGATAGATGATGTCAATAAAAATATCTATTCTTTTTCAGATTATTTCCCCTTATAGGTTATTGCAAAATGTTGAGTGTAGTTCCCTGTGCTATACAGTAGTTCCTTGTTGATGATCTATTTTATACATAGCAGTGTGTATGTGTTAATTCCAAACTGTTAATTTATCCCTCCTCCCACCTTTCCCCTTTGGTAATAATAAATTATAAGATTTTATACTTCTCAGAAATGGGGGAGCTGAAAGAGAGGTATCATTTTCAATGGAAAAGCATTTAAAACAAGATTGAAGGTTTAACCAAGATTATTAGATGTACATCCTTGGAAAGAAATCACTTCGTTTCTCTAATATTGACCTGACAAATAAGACAAACCTTTTCACTGAACTTGCTTATAAAAAGTGATGGAAATATCAAATGGAAGTGTTAGAAACATCTTATTTTACCCGAGCCTTATACACTGTTCTATGTTAACTACAGTTTGGCTCACACATCTGTTCATTGAGGTTACAATAGTCTCAATTTCTGTTACTGATCCTCCAGAGTGGACCCCAACAAGTGTCCCCCTGCCCAGTGTCATTGGGGCCAACAGATCGAGACTGAGTTTGGTTCACAAGCAAAGGAAACTTTATATTTTGATCAGAGAATGGAGAGGTGAGAGCATGCACTACCCCGTGGGCTGTGGGCTGGGCTGCTGTGTAGAGATCCTGTCAGAGTCAGTGGGAGGGAGGGAGGCGGCAGAGCTCTCGAGGGCCGGGTTGGCTGTAGCTCAGGCTCTATATCGTGGAGTCTGCACTGGGCCCCAGGAGCTGAGGTGTCGACCCAGCCATTCTGCACTAGGAAATCTGGTCTGAAGTGCCGGGTGTGGAACCTCTGCATGCGGGACCCTAGGAGCACGTGAAATTAGACAAAGCACAAAGGATAAAAAAGGTTAGACTTGACTTTATTGCCCAGATTCTATTTTTATCTCCCAGGGATTTTTAATGGGCTTTGCTGGGGACAAACCCCTCCTCTGCCTTTTGTCCCGTTCCTCATTCTTGGAGTGCTGAGGGTGCAGACCCTTCTTCTGTAACTGCTGAGTGCTGAGTTGGGAGCCCTCATACCCTGGGGCGAGGGTCAGAGCTTCTCCCCAGCAGCCTCCCGGTGACGTTGATTGTCCCCAGGACCCCTGCCTCCCTGCTCGTCCACCTGAGCACCAGCATTGGAAGTGTTATAGATTCTAATGACCTTTAAGGGTCCAGGAAAGAGATGTGCAGAGACGCTGTGGGGGTCGGTTTCACCCCGCCCCACATTTGTTCGGCCACCTTAGGCTGACCGTTTCTGCCAGCCTAGATGCTCTGACCAGTAGTCTGCGCTTTCTTCAATTAGGCCCCTGAATTAACGTACAAACAGCACCAGGTGTCAGAGCCCTGCCCGTTCAACTCCCAGACAGTCCAGGGTCAGTGGTGATAAGGACCATGATGGCTACTGAGTCAACAGCCTTTTGAAGTAAACAGGAGTCCAGCCGGTCTTATTGGCCACCATCATCACGGTGTCTGTAGGCTTTTCTATGGTGACAGTGTGGTATACTGTTCCCCCGCCAAGATTATTAGCTCCCCTCTGGGTGCAGTAAGTCCTGCAAGCAGTAGTCTACTCTTTTGGGACACACTCTTGTTGTTTTATGAGAGAAACTCCAGGTCAAGTGATGTTCACACGAGTCGTCATGGTGCCCTGTTGCCCCCGGTTATCTCTCTGGATGTTGGAGTTGGAGGGCCTCCTCACTCGAGGTCGGTGTGCCCACGGAGCGAACCCTGCAACTTCAGGGCATGGTTGGTGGTTAGGATCACCACGTGGGGTCCTTTTCCCTTAGGAGGGAGGTGGCCTTTTGGGCTGCTGATTTCCAGGTTTTTAGATACCGCCAGTATCTTGGCCAGATGTGGCAGTGGGCCAAGCTCCTTAGTGACCGTAGTTTATCCTACCTGGATGGCATTCTTGCATTGTTCCATTTCAAGTGGTCCCAGTTTTTGCACTAATTCTCCAATGGCGATTCACCTTTCACCGGGAATGTAAAGGTCAAAGGGTTTAGCTAAATTAGGGAGTTCCAGGGCAAGGGTCTGAATTGACTGCTCTTTCCATTCTTGAAAGGCCACTTCTGGATTCTATTCAAAAGGATCATCATCTTTTCCTTTCAGTGTTTCATATAGAGGCCCAGCTAGTAGACTGTAGTTAGGGATCCAGAAGCAGCAAACCCTGGCCTCCCCAGGAACCCCTAAGCTGTCTTCTAGTTTTAGAAAGGGGTAAGGCTGAAAATGGTTTCTTCCCTTTCCTGGGATGGGCTTCTCTGACCTTGTGTGAGAATGAAGCCCAGGCAGGTCACCGCAGTCTGTGATATTTGAGCTTTTTCTTGGACAACTTCTATCCTTTATTGGCTTGGTAGTTCAGAGGCCTCCTTAGTAGGGCTGGCGATCAGAATGTCGTCTGCATATTGAAGGAGGGTTTCCTTTTCCAGAGGTAGAACTTTTAGGTCTTTAGCTAAGCTTTCCCCAAAGACGGTGTGGGAATTTTTGCACCCTTGGGGCCAGACGGCCCGGAAGTATTGTTTTAGTTGTATGTTGAGTCCTGCCACTCACAAGCCAAAATTTCTTGTGACTCTGGGACTAATGGAATACAAAAGAAGGCATCATTGAAGACTAATACAGAATACCATGTCCTGGTGGTTGGTAGAATGACCAGCAGGGTGTAGGAATTAGGAGCAACTGGAGGTATATCCTCGGTGGCTTCACTGACTGTCCTGACATCCTTTACCAGGTCCCCAGCAGCCCATGGGGCTCTCGTGGTCAGACCAATCGCAGAATATGGAGCTCACCTGGGCAGGTACCCCACCCCCACCCCAGCCCACGGGGCTCTTGTGATCAGGCCCCTCCCAGGATACAGAGCTACCCTTGCAGGTACCCTGGCAGGGCTGGGCACACAGGAACCGTGCACATAGCCCTCATTGCAGAGCACCCCCAGCTCACCTGTCGCTCAGAGCTGACACAGAGCACCTCAGAGCAGGACTTGAACTAACAAACAGCAGCTGCGACAGGTCTGTGACCCTGGGCATCACTCCGTGAGGCCTCCCTCCACCTGGTCTTCCAGAGACTTCCACTGCACCCGGGGCACCAGGCCTCTGTCTCCAACCACCACCCACCCCTCCTTTCCCTGACTCCTGGGTTCCTCTCATTAGGAGAGGGTTTTCTTGAAGTTGTCTCCCACTCATGGGCCAGATAAAATGATTAGAAAACAAGCCAAAGCTGCAGCCCCTTGTCTATCCTGACTCTCAGGAGCCCACACCTGTTCCTTGGACCTGGCCGGTTCAGCAAGTTCCATTTTCTGCAACTGTGAGCCCCTGAGGGGTGATGATTGGCTGACCTGGGCAGCCTTACCGTGCCGGCCAGCCCTCCCCAGGTGTGCCTGGGTTGAGATCAATATAAATACCACTCCAGGCAGCAAGAGCCCCTGCAGCCGTGCCTGACGCCATTTTCTCTGCCCTGTCAGCAGTCTCGGGGCTGGGCTGGTGGGAGGGAGTGAGAGGCCACGGCTTTGTGGGTGGCCCAGTGTGAGTGGGGCTCTGCTGGACTTTCTGCAGCAGTTGCCAGGCTGCCACCTGCTAAAGAAGAGGATGTGTCACCCATACCTGCTGCTGGAATTTCTCCCTGGGCAGAGGTGAGGAAGGAAAAAAGCAGTGGGGGCAGGGACAGGACGGGTATCTCAGGCAGGGAAATGGAAATCTTCCAGAAGAGCACCCAGGGCCAGGACCATCCTGGCTGGCCTGCAGGCACCAAGTCGGCCGGCATGCTGTCACTCGTGTGGCTCTATGGCCCTTCCTCTAGGCTTTCAAGTCCTTGTATATATTCAGGTGTTTTACCTGGGACGGGTGGGAATAGTTCAGCAGCAACTGGCCTGGGGCTCAGCTCACGTTTACTCACAGATGCCTCGGCACGGTGCCCCAGCTTTGTAATGAGGACGCTTGTTGCGTGGGGGCTGCTGGCTGAATGGGAGACGATTCCCCACCACTGACCAACTTCAGAATTGTTTACAACTGGAGCAAGTGCCCTGATACGGTTTTCCTCTGTGTAACTGGTGGGTTCTGTGTTTTTTTCTCTTTTTCGTTTTTGGTTCAAGGTAGATTTTATTCCTCTTTTTTGTATTTACAGATATAAGCATGGAAATAATTTATTCATATAAATACATGTATGTGCAGGGAATAATTGTTTTTTCTGTTTTATTTTTTAAATTTTATTTCTTTTTAATTTTGAATTTTATTTTATATTTTTATACAGCAGGTTCTTATTGGTTATCTATTTTATACATATAAATGTATACATGCCAATCCCAGTCTCTCAACTCCTCCCACCACCACCCTCCCAACAGCTTTCCCCCCTTGTTGTCCATACGTTTGTTGTCTACATCTGTTGCTCTATTTATGCCTTGCAAAATGGTTAATCTGTACAGTTTTTCTAGGTTCCACATATATGCGTGAATATACCAGATTTGTTTTTCTCTTTCTGACTTACTTCACTCTGTATGACAGTCTCTAGATCCATCGACGTCTCTACAAATGACCCAATTTCATTCCTTTTCATGGCTTAGTAATATTCCATTTTATATATGTACCACAGCTTTATGCATTCGTCTGTCTGTGGGCATTTAGGTTGCTTCCATTACCTCGATATTGTAAATAGTGATGCAATGAACATTGCGGTGAATGACTCTTTTTGATTTATGGTTTTGTCTGGGTATATGTCCAGTACTGGGATTGCTGTATCATATGGTAATTCTATTGTTAGTTTCTTAAGAAATTCCATATTGTTCTCCATAATGACTGTATCAATTTATATTCCCAACAATAGTGGAAGAGGGTTCCTTTTCTCCACACCCTTTCCAGCATTTTTTGTTTGTAGATTTTCTATGATGCCTATTCTACCAGGTGTGAGGTGATACCTCATTGTTGAATCCATTTCGTTGAGCAAGGGGTAGGTCTTGTCTATTACATATTTGGCTTATGGAACGGTATCTGTGCTAATTTCAAACTCTGCTTTTATGCAGCACCCCAACTCACCTTCCCCCTTAAGCAAGCATAAGTTGGTTTTCTAAATTTGAGACCCTGTTCTGTTTTGTAATTCAGTTCATGTGTAGCCAAGTTCACATTCCGTGTATTAGTGATACCTTATGATGTTTCTTTTTCTGTGTGACTTATTTCACTTAGAATCATCGTGCCTCAATCCACTCATTATGCTGGTACGGGCCTGGTGACATAGATTTCATTGCTGAGTGGTATTCTGTTGTACATAAGTACCGCAACTTCTTTATCCATTATTTGCTCTCTGGGATATTTAACTTGTGCCGCAGAAGAGATTCCTGTAAAAAGAGCCGTCCCAAATTTTGGGGTGGCTGTGTCTTTTTGATTTTAATTTCCCTAAGCTATAGGACCATAAGTGGAAGTGCCCTAGGCTCTGTTGCTTTGTTTTTTAGATGTTTCAGGAAACACCATACACTTCTACAGAGCGGCTGTTGGGAATTTACATCCCGCCCATCAGCATAACAAGGCTCCCAGTTCTCTGTGGCCTGTTCTGCCTTTCTGGATTTTACACTTTTTTCAGATGGCCCTTTTGACCGGGGGGGGGGGGGGAAGTGAGACTTCATTGTAGTGCAGATTTCCTTTGCAAGCTTGCTTGGTTGGCCAAAAAGGGCGTATGCGTTTTTTCCTGAATATATTCAGGAAAAAACACATACGCCCTTTTTGGCCAAGTGCATCATTGTGGACGTTCTGCCTCTTTTCCTATGCTTTCGATGCAATTCCAGTCTACCTCCTGAAATCGGTTTCCTGCAATTCTGCCCCGCTTTCAAGTCCTCTTGGCAGCCTTACTTCAGTATATTTTTGGACGATAGCTGTCATTTATAACTCTGCAGGTTTGTGAATTACAGTGCCCCTGAGCTCCTTTCTTCAACTCGCTTTCTTGTGAGCTGGCCGCAACACCGCAGGATGGCTTCAGGCCCTAATCTGGTTCCGGCACGGCACGCTGAGCCTTTGGTTAATTCCTCTTCCTGGTGGGAAATGAGAGTTAAATTTGCCCGTCCAGACACCTCCAGCTAGTCTCTCATTGGTTCTCCCTATTCCTGTTCATCTTCCGCAGAAATTGCAAACTGGGCCAAACAGGTGGTTAAAGGCGCTGACACTCCAAGTGGGGAGAGTGTTAGTAAAGCGTCTGGAATGTTGCACCCGAGTACCAGGGGAGGAAAACTGAGACATATTTGAACACGTCTCCCGTTCACACGGTTGATCATACTCTGGGTTCCACATGCATGTTTTAGCTGAAGGAAGAATACCTTAAACCTGGGTAGTTGAAACCCGTGGAATGGGTACCATGCAATATGACTTCAAAGGGTCTTCATTTGCTCACCGAACCTCTCCAATCCTATCACTGCTGCGTTTATGCCCCTGTACACACACTTGATTCTCTTTTGGAGACATAGCAATCCATAGGATTTAAGATACTTACTAGTCAGGTACATTCTTAGGCGTTTATTATGCGGTGTTGAGTCCATTTCGTTGAGCAAGGAGTAGCTCTTGTCTATTCCGTATTTGGCTTAAGGAACATTATCTGTGCTCCTTTCAATCTCTGCTTTTATGCAGCACCCCAACTCACCTTTCCCCTTAAGCAAGCATAAGTTGGTTTTCTAAATTTGAGACCCTGTTCTGTTCTGTAATTCAGTTCCAGTGTAGCCCAGTTTACATTCCGTGTATTAGTGATATCTTATGATGTTTCTTTTTCTGTGTGACTTATTTCAGTTAGAATCATCGTACCTGAATCCACTCATTATGCTGCTACGGGCCTGATGACATAGATTTCATTGCTGAGTGATACTGCTTTGTAAGTAAATACCACAACTTCTTTATCCATTTTTCACTTTCTGCGATGTTCACCTTGTACTGTAAATGAGGTTCTTGTAAACAGAGGCGTCCCCAACTTTGGGGTGGCTGTGTCTTTTTGATTTTAATTTCCCTAAACTATTGGACCATAAGTGGAAGTGCCCTAGGCTCTGTTGCTTTGTTTTTTAGATGTTTCAGGAAACACCATACACTTCTCCCGAGTGTCTGTTGGCAATTTACATCCCGCCCATCAGCATAACAAGGCTCCCAGTTCTCCATGGCCTGTCCTGCCTTTCTGGATTTTACACTTTTTTCAGATGGCCCTTTTGACCGGGGGGAAGTGAGACTTCATTGTAGTGCAGATTTCCTTTGCAAGCTTGCTTGGTTGGCCAAAAAGGGCGTATGCGTTTTTTCCTGAATATATTCAGGAAAAAACGCATATGCCCTTTTTGGCCAAGTGCATCATTGTGGACGTTCTGCCTCTTTTCCTATGCTTTCAATGCAATTCCAGTCTACCTCCTGAAATTGGTTTCCTGCAATTCTGCCCCGCTTTCAAGTCCTCTTGGCAGCCTTACTTCAGTATATTTTTGGACGATAGCTGTCATTTATAACTCTGCAGGTTTGTGAATTACAGTGCCCCTGAGCTCCTTTCTTCAACTCGCTTTCTTGTGCGCTGGCCGCAACACCGCAGGATGGCTTCAGGCCCTAATCTGGTTCCGGCACGGCACACTGAGCCTTTGGTTAATTCCTCTTCCTGGTGGGAAATGAGAGTTAAATTTGCCCGTCCAGACACCTCCAGCTAGTCTCTCATTGGTTCTCGCTATTCCTGTTCATCTTCCGCAGAAATTGCAAACTGGGCCAAACAGGAGGTTAAAGGCACTGACTCTCCAAGTGGGGAGAGTGTTAGTAAAGCGTCTGGAATGTTGCACCCGAGTACCAGGGTACGAAAACTGAGACATATTTGAACACGTCTCCCGATCACATGGTTGATCATACTCTAGGTTCCACATGCATGTTTTAGCTGAAGGAAGAATACCTTAAACCTGGGTAGTTGAAACCCGTGGAATGGGTACCAAGCAATATGACTTCAAAGGGTCTTCATTTGCTCACCGAACCTCTCCAATCCTATCACTGCTGCGTTTATGCCCCTGTACACACACTTGATTCTCTTTTGGAGACATAGCAATCCATAGGATTTAAGATACTTACTAGTCAGGTACATTCTTAGGCGTTTATTATGCGGTGTTGAGTCCATTTCGTTGAGCAAGGAGTAGCTCTTGTCTATTCCGTATTTGGCTTAAGGAACATTATCTGTGCTCATTTCAATCTCTGCTTTTATGCAGCACCCCAACTCACCTTTCCCCTTAAGCAAGCATAAGTTGGTTTTCTAAATTTGAGACCCTGTTCTGTTCTGTAATTCAGTTCCAGTGTAGCCAAGTTTACATTCCGTGTATTACTGATATCTTATGATGTTTCTTTTTCTGTGTGACTTATTTCAATTAGAATCATCATACCTGAATCCACTCATTGTGCTGCTAAGGGCCTGATGACATAGATTTCATTGCTGAGTGATACTGCATTGTACATAAGTACCACAAGTTCTTTATCCATTTTTCACTTTCTGTGATATTGAACTTCTACGGTAAACGAGGTTCTTGTAAACAGAGGCGTCCCAAACTTTGGGGTGGCTGTGTCTTTTTGATTTTAATTTCCCTAAACTATTGGACCATAAGTGGAAGTGCCCTACGCTCTGTTGTTTTGTTTTTTAGATGTTTCAGGAAACACCATACACTTCTCCCGAGTGTCTGTTGGCAATTTACATCCCGCCCATCAGCATAACAAGGCTCCCAGTTCTCCATGGCCTGTCCTGCCTTTCTGGATTTTACACTTTTTTCAGATGGCCCTTTTGACCGGGGGGAAGTGAGACTTCATTGTAGTGCAGATTTCCTTTGCAAGCTTGCTTGGTTGGCCAAAAAGGGCGTATGCGTTTTTTCCTGAATATATTCAGGAAAAAACGCATACGCCCTTTTTGGCCAAGTGCATCATTGTGGACGTTCTGCCTCTTTTCCTATGCTTTCAATGCAATTCCAGTCTACCTCCTGAAATCGGTTTCCTGCAATTCTGCCCCGCTTTCAAGTCCTCTTGGCAGCCTTACTTCAGTATATTTTTGGACGATAGCTGTCATTTATAACTCTGCAGGTTTGTGAATTACAGTGCCCCTGAGCTCCTTTCTTCAACTCGCTTTCTTGTGAGCTGGCCGCAACACCGCAGGATGGCTTCAGGCCCTAATCTGGTTCCGGCACGGCATGCTGAGCCTTTGGTTAATTCCTCTTCCTGGTGGGAAATGAGAGTTAAATTTGCCCGTCCAGACACCTCCAGCTAGTCTCTCATTGGTTCTCCCTATTCCTGTTCATCTTCCGCAGAAATTGCAAACTGGGCCAAACAGGTGGTTAAAGGCGCTGACACTCCAAGTGGGGAGAGTGTTAGTAAAGCGTCTGGAATGTTGCACCCGAGTACCAGGGGAGGAAAACTGAGACATATTTGAACACGTCTCCCGTTCACACGGTTGATCATACTCTGGGTTCCACATGCATGTTTTAGCTGAAGGAAGAATACCTTAAACCTGGGTAGTTGAAACCCGTGGAATGGGTACCATGCAATATGACTTCAAAGGGTCTTCATTTGCTCACCGAACCTCTCCAATCCTATCACTGCTGCGTTTATGCCCCTGTACACACGCTTGATTCTCTTTTGGAGACATAGCAATCCATAGGTTTTAAGATACTTACTAGTCAGGTACATTCTTAGGCGTTTAATATGGGGTGTTGAGTCCATTTCGTTGAGCAAGGAGTAGCTCTTGTCTATTCCATATTTGGCTTAAGGAACTTTATCTGTGCTCATTTCAATCTCTGGTTTTATGCAGCACCCCAACTCACCTATCCCCTTAAGCAAGCATAAGTTGGTTTTCTAAATTTGAGACCCTGTTCTGTATTGGAATTCAGTTCCTGTGTAGCCAAGTTTACATTCCGTGTATTACTGATATCTTATGATGTTTCTTTTTCTGTGTGACTTATTTCAGTTAGAATCATCATACCTGAATCCACTCATTGTGCTGCTAAGGGCCTGATGACATAGATTTCATTGCTGAGTGATATTGCTTTGTAAGTAAATACCACAACTTCTTTAACCATTTTTCACTTTCTGCGATGTTGAACTTGTACTGTAAACGAGGTTCTTGTAAACAGAGCCGTTCCAAACTTCGGGGTGGCTGTGTCTTTTTGATTTTAATTTCCCTAAGCTATAGGACCATAAGTGGAAGTGCCCTAGGCTCTGTTGCTTTGTTTTTTAGATGTTTCAGGAAACACCATACACTTCTCCCGAGTGTCTGTTGGCAATTTACATCCCACCCATCAGCATAACAAGGCTCCCAGTTCTCCATTGCCTGTCCTGCCTTTCTGGATTTTACACTTTTTTCAGATGGCCCTTTTGACCGGGGGGAAGTGAGACTTCATTGTAGTACAGATTTCCTTTGCAAGTTTGCTTGGTTGGCCAAAATGGCCGTATGCGTTTTTTCCTGAATATATTCAGGAAAAAACGCATACGCCCTTTTTGGCCAAGTGCATCATTGTGCACGTTCTGCCTCTTTTCCTATGCTTTCAATGCAATTCCAGTCTACCTCCTGAAATCGGTTTCCTGCAATTCTGCCCCGCTTTCAAGTCCTCTTGGCAGCCTTACTTCAGTATATTTTTGGACGATAGCTGTCATTTATAACTCTGCAGGTTTGTGAATTACAGTGCCCCTGAGCTCCATTCTTCAACTCGCTTTCTTGTGAGCTGGCCGCAACAGCACAGGATGGCTTCAGGCCCTAATCTGGTTCCGGCACGGCACGCTGAGCCTTTGGTTAACTCCTCTTCCTGGTGGGAAATGAGAGTTAAATTTGCCCGTCCAGACACCTCCAGCTAGTCTCTCATTGGTTCTCGCTATTCCTGTTCATCTTCCGCAGAAATTGCAAACTGGGCCAAACAGGAGGTTAAAGGCACTGACTCTCCAAGTGGGGAGAGTGTTAGTAAAGCGTCTGGAATGTTGCACCCGAGTACCAGGGTACGAAAACTGAGACATATTTGAACACGTCTCCCGATCACATGGTTGATCATACTCTAGGTTCCACATGCATGTTTTAGCTGAAGGAAGAATACCTTAAAACTGGGTAGTTGAAACCCGTGGAATGGGTACCATGCAATATGACTTCAAAGGGTCTTCATTTGCTCACCGAACCTCTCCAATCCTATCACTGCTGCGTTTATGCCCCTGTACACACGCTTGATTCTCTTTTGGAGACATAGCAATCCATAGGATTTAAGATACTTACTAGTCAGGTACATTCTTAGGCGTTTATTATGCGGTGTTGAGTCCATTTCGTTGAGCAAGGAGTAGCTCTTGTCTATTCCGTATTTGGCTTAAGGAACTTTATCTGTGCTCATTTCAATCTCTGCTTTTATGCAGCACCCCAACTCACCTTTCCCCTTAAGCAAGCGTAAGTTGGTTTTCTAAATTTGAGACCCTGTTCTGTTCTGTAATTCAGTTCCAGTGTAGCCCAGTTTACATTCCGTGTATTAGTGATATCTTATGATGTTTCTTTTTCTGTGTGACTTATTTCAGTTAGAATCATCGTACCTGAATCCACTCATTATGCTGCTACGGGCCTGATGACATAGATTTCATTGCTGAGTGATACTGCATTGTACATAAGTACCACAAGTTCTTTATCCATTTTTCACTTTCTGTGATATTGAACTTGTACGGTAAATCAGGTTCTTGTAAACAGAGGTGTCCCAAACTTTGGGGTGGCTGTGTCTTTTTGATTTTAATTTCCCTAAACTATTGGACCATAAGTGGAAGTGCCCTAGGCTCTGTTGCTTTGTTTTTTAGATGTTTCAGGAAACACCATACACTTCTCCCGAGTGTCTGTTGGCAATTTACATCCCGCCCATCAGCATAACAAGGCTCCCAGTTCTCCATGGCCTGTCCTGCCTTTCTGGATTTTACACTTTTTTCAGATGGCCCTTTTGACCGGGGGGAAGTGAGACTTCATTGTAGTGCAGATTTCCTTTGCAAGCTTGCTTGGTTGGCCAAAAAGGGCGTATGCGTTTTTTCCTGAATATATTCAGGAAAAAACGCATACGCCCTTTTTAGCCAAGTGCATCATTGTGGACGTTCTGCCTCTTTTCCTATGCTTTCAATGCAATTCCAGTCTACCTCCTGAAATCGGTTTCCTGCAATTCTGCCCCGCTTTCAAGTCCTCTTGGCAGCCTTACTTCAGTATATTTTTGGACGATAGCTGTCATTTATAACTCTGCAGGTTTGTGAATTACAGTGCCCCTGAGCTCCTTTCTTCAACTCGCTTTCTTGTGAGCTGGCCGCAACACCGCAGGATGGCTTCAGGCCCTAATCTGGTTCCGGCACGGCATGCTGAGCCTTTGGTTAATTCCTCTTCCTGGTGGGAAATGAGAGTTAAATTTGCCCGTCCAGACACCTCCAGCTAGTCTCTCATTGGTTCTCCCTATTCCTGTTCATCTTCCGCAGAAATTGCAAACTGGGCCAAACAGGTGGTTAAAGGCGCTGACACTCCAAGTGGGGAGAGTGTTAGTAAAGCGTCTGGAATGTTGCACCCGAGTACCAGGGGAGGAAAACTGAGACATATTTGAACACGTCTCCCGTTCACACGGTTGATCATACTCTGGGTTCCACATGCATGTTTTAGCTGAAGGAAGAATACCTTAAACCTGGGTAGTTGAAACCCGTGGAATGGGTACCATGCAATATGACTTCAAAGGGTCTTCATTTGCTCACCGAACCTCTCCAATCCTATCACTGCTGCGTTTATGCCCCTGTACACACGCTTGATTCTCTTTTGGAGACATAGCAATCCATAGGTTTTAAGATACTTACTAGTCAGGTACATTCTTAGGCGTTTAATATGGGGTGTTGAGTCCATTTCGTTGAGCAAGGAGTAGCTCTTGTCTATTCCATATTTGGCTTAAGGAACTTTATCTGTGCTCATTTCAATCTCTGGTTTTATGCAGCACCCCAACTCACCTATCCCCTTAAGCAAGCATAAGTTGGTTTTCTAAATTTGAGACCCTGTTCTGTATTGGAATTCAGTTCCTGTGTAGCCAAGTTTACATTCCGTGTATTACTGATATCTTATGATGTTTCTTTTTCTGTGTGACTTATTTCAGTTAGAATCATCATACCTGAATCCACTCATTGTGCTGCTAAGGGCCTGATGACATAGATTTCATTGCTGAGTGATATTGCTTTGTAAGTAAATACCACAACTTCTTTAACCATTTTTCACTTTCTGCGATGTTGAACTTGTACTGTAAACGAGGTTCTTGTAAACAGAGCCGTTCCAAACTTCGGGGTGGCTGTGTCTTTTTGATTTTAATTTCCCTAAGCTATAGGACCATAAGTGGAAGTGCCCTAGGCTCTGTTGCTTTGTTTTTTAGATGTTTCAGGAAACACCATACACTTCTCCCGAGTGTCTGTTGGCAATTTACATCCCACCCATCAGCATAACAAGGCTCCCAGTTCTCCATTGCCTGTCCTGCCTTTCTGGATTTTACACTTTTTTCAGATGGCCCTTTTGACCGGGGGGAAGTGAGACTTCATTGTAGTACAGATTTCCTTTGCAAGTTTGCTTGGTTGGCCAAAATGGCCGTATGCGTTTTTTCCTGAATATATTCAGGAAAAAACGCATACGCCCTTTTTGGCCAAGTGCATCATTGTGCACGTTCTGCCTCTTTTCCTATGCTTTCAATGCAATTCCAGTCTACCTCCTGAAATCGGTTTCCTGCAATTCTGCCCCGCTTTCAAGTCCTCTTGGCAGCCTTACTTCAGTATATTTTTGGACGATAGCTGTCATTTATAACTCTGCAGGTTTGTGAATTACAGTGCCCCTGAGCTCCATTCTTCAACTCGCTTTCTTGTGAGCTGGCCGCAACAGCACAGGATGGCTTCAGGCCCTAATCTGGTTCCGGCACGGCACGCTGAGCCTTTGGTTAACTCCTCTTCCTGGTGGGAAATGAGAGTTAAATTTGCCCGTCCAGACACCTCCAGCTAGTCTCTCATTGGTTCTCGCTATTCCTGTTCATCTTCCGCAGAAATTGCAAACTGGGCCAAACAGGAGGTTAAAGGCACTGACTCTCCAAGTGGGGAGAGTGTTAGTAAAGCGTCTGGAATGTTGCACCCGAGTACCAGGGTACGAAAACTGAGACATATTTGAACACGTCTCCCGATCACATGGTTGATCATACTCTAGGTTCCACATGCATGTTTTAGCTGAAGGAAGAATACCTTAAAACTGGGTAGTTGAAACCCGTGGAATGGGTACCATGCCATATGACTTCAAAGGGTCTTCATTTGCTCACCGAACCTCTCCAATCCTATCACTGCTGCGTTTATGCCCCTGTACACACGCTTGATTCTCTTTTGGAGACATAGCAATCCATAGGATTTAAGATACTTACTAGTCAGGTACATTCTTAGGCGTTTATTATGCGGTGTTGAGTCCATTTCGTTGAGCAAGGAGTAGCTCTTGTCTATTCCGTATTTGGCTTAAGGAACTTTATCTGTGCTCATTTCAATCTCTGCTTTTATGCAGCACCCCAACTCACCTTTCCCCTTAAGCAAGCATAAGTTGGTTTTCTAAATTTGAGACCCTGTTCTGTTCTGTAATTCAGTTCCAGTGTAGCCCAGTTTACATTCCGTGTATTAGTGATATCTTATGATGTTTCTTTTTCTGTGTGACTTATTTCAGTTAGAATCATCGTACCTGAATCCACTCATTATGCTGCTACGGGCCTGATGACATAGATTTCATTGCTGAGTGATACTGCATTGTACATAAGTACCACAAGTTCTTTATCCATTTTTCACTTTCTGTGATATTGAACTTGTACGGTAAATCAGGTTCTTGTAAACAGAGGTGTCCCAAACTTTGGGGTGGCTGTGTCTTTTTGATTTTAATTTCCCTAAACTATTGGACCATAAGTGGAAGTGCCCTAGGCTCTGTTGCTTTGTTTTTTAGATGTTTCAGGAAACACCATACACTTCTCCCGAGTGTCTGTTGGCAATTTACATCCCGCCCATCAGCATAACAAGGCTCCCAGTTCTCCATGGCCTGTCCTGCCTTTCTGGATTTTACACTTTTTTCAGATGGCCCTTTTGACCGGGGGGAAGTGAGACTTCATTGTAGTGCAGATTTCCTTTGCAAGCTTGCTTGGTTGGCCAAAAAGGGCGTATGCGTTTTTTCCTGAATATATTCAGGAAAAAACGCATACGCCCTTTTTGGCCAAGTGCATCATTGTGGACGTTCTGCCTCTTTTCCTATGCTTTCAATGCAATTCCAGTCTACCTCCTGAAATCGGTTTCCTGCAATTCTGCCCCGCTTTCAAGTCCTCTTGGCAGCCTTACTTCAGTATATTTTTGGACGATAGCTGTCATTTATAACTCTGCAGGTTTGTGAATTACAGTGCCCCTGAGCTCCTATCTTCAACTCGCTTTCTTGTGAGCTGGCCGCAACACCGCAGGATGGCTTCAGGCCCTAATCTGGTTCCGGCACGGCACGCTGAGCCTTTGGTTAATTCCTCTTCCTGGTGGGAAATGAGAGTTAAATTTGCCCGTCCAGACACCTCCAGCTAGTCTCTCATTGGTTCTCCCTATTCCTGTTCATCTTCCGCAGAAATTGCAAACTGGCCCAAACAGGTGGTTAAAGGCGCTGACACTCCAAGTGGGGAGAGTGTTAGTAAAGCGTCTGGAATATTGCACCCGAGTACCAGGGGAGGAAAACTGAGACATATTTGAACACGTCTCCCGTTCACACGGTTGATCATACTCTGGGTTCCACATGCATGTTTTAGCTGAAGGAAGAATACCTTAAACCTGGGTAGTTGAAACCCGTGGAATGGGTACCATGCAATATGACTTCAAAGGGTCTTCATTTGCTCACCGAACCTCTCCAATCCTATCACTGCTGCGTTTATGCCCCTGTACACACGCTTGATTCTCTTTTGGAGACATAGCAATCCATAGGTTTTAAGATACTTACTAGTCAGGTACATTCTTAGGCGTTTAATATGGGGTGTTGAGTCCATTTCGTTGAGCAAGGAGTAGCTCTTGTCTATTCCATATTTGGCTTAAGGAACTTTATCTGTGCTCATTTCAATCTCTGGTTTTATGCAGCACCCCAACTCACCTTTCCCCTTAAGCAAGCATAAGTTGGTTTTCTAAATTTGAGACCCTGTTCTGTATTGGAATTCAGTTCCTGTGTAGCCAAGTTTACATTCCGTGTATTACTGATATCTTATGATGTTTCTTTTTCTGTGTGACTTATTTCAGTTAGAATCATCATACCTGAATCCACTCATTGTGCTGCTAAGGGCCTGATGACATAGATTTCATTGCTGAGTGATATTGCTTTGTAAGTAAATACCACAACTTCTTTAACCATTTTTCAATTTCTGCGATGTTGAACTTGTACTGTAAACGAGGTTCTTGTAAACAGAGCCGTTCCAAACTTCGGGGTGGCTGTGTCTTTTTGATTTTAATTTCCCTAAGCTATAGGACCATAAGTGGAAGTGCCCTAGGCTCTGTTGCTTTGTTTTTTAGATGTTTCAGGAAACACCATACACTTCTCCGGAGTGTCTGTTGGCAATTTACATCCCACCCATCAGCATAACAAGGCTCCCAGTTCTCCATGGCTTGTCCTGCCTTTCTGGATTTTACACTTTTTTCAGATGGCCCTTTTGACCGGGGGGAAGTGAGACTTCATTGTAGTACAGATTTCCTTTGCAAGTTTGCTTGGTTGGCCAAAATGGGCGTATGCGTTTTTTCCTGAATATATTCAGGAAAAAACGCATACGCCCTTTTTGGCCAAGTGCATCATTGTGGACGTTCTGCCTCTTTTCCTATGCTTTCAATGCAATTCCAGTCTACCTCCTGAAATCGGTTTCCTGCAATTCTGCCCCGCTTTCAAGTCCTCTTGGCAGCCTTACTTCAGTATATTTTTGGACGATAGCTGTCATTTATAACTCTGCAGGTTTGAGAATTACAGTGCCCCTGAGCTCCATTCTTCAACTCACTGTCTTGTGAGCTGGCCGCAACAGCGCAGGATGGCTTCAGGCCCTAATCTGGTTCCGGCACGGCACGCTGAGCCTTTGGTTAATTCCTCTTCCTGGTGGGAAATGAGAGTTAAATTTGCCCGTCCAGACACCTCCAGCTAGTCTCTCATTGGTTCTCGCTATTCCTGTTCATCTTCCGCAGAAATTGCAAACTGGGCCAAACAGGAGGTTAAAGGGACTGACTCTCCAAGTCGGGAGAGTGTTAGTAAAGCGTCTGGAATGTTGCACCCGAGTACCAGGGTACGAAAACTGAGACATATTTGAACACGTCTTCCGATCACATGGTTGATCATACTCTAGGTTCCACATGCATGTTTTAGCTGAAGGAACAATACCTTAAAACTGGGTAGTTGAAACCCGTGGAATGGGTACCATGCAATATGACTTCAAAGGGTCTTCATTTGCTCACCGAACCTCTCCAATCCTATCACTGCTGCGTTTATGCCCCTGTACACACGCTTGATTCTCTTTTGGAGACATAGCAATCCATAGGTTTTAAGATACTTACTAGTCAGGTACATTCTTAGGCGTTTAATATGGGGTGTTGAGTCCATTTCGTTGAGCAAGGAGTAGCTCTTGTCTATTCCATATTTGGCTTAAGGAACTTTATCTGTGCTCATTTCAATCTCTGGTTTTATGCAGCACCCCAACTCACCTTTCCCCTTAAGCAAGCATAAGTTGGTTTTCTAAATTTGAGACCCTGTTCTGTATTGGAATTCAGTTCCTGTGTAGCCAAGTTTACATTCCGTGTATTACTGATATCTTATGATGTTTCTTTTTCTGTGTGACTTATTTCAGTTAGAGTCATCATACCTGAATCCACTCATTGTGCTGCTAAGGGCCTGATGACATAGATTTCATTTCTGAGTGATATTGCTTTGTAAGTAAATACCACAACTTCTTTAACCATTTTTCACTTTCTGCGATGTTGAACTTGTACTGTAAACGAGGTTCTTGTAAACAGAGCCATTCCAAACTTCGGGGTGGCTGTGTCTTTTTGATTTTAATTTCCCTAATCTATAGGACCATAAGTGGAAGTGCCCTAGGCTCTGTTGCTTTGTTTTTTAGATGTTTCAGGAAACACCATACACTTCTCCCGAGTGTCTGTTGGCAATTTACATCCCACCCATCAGCATAACAAGGCTCCCAGTTCTCCATGGCCTGTCCTGCCTTTCTGGATTTTACACTTTTTTCAGATGGCCCTTTTGACCGGGGGGAAGTGAGACTTCATTGTAGTACAGATTTCCTTTGCAAGTTTGCTTGGTTGGCCAAAATGGCCGTATGAGTTTTTTCCTGAATATATTCAGGAAAAAACGCATACGCCCTTTTTGGCCAAGTGCATCATTGTGCACGTTCTGCCTCTTTTCCTATGCTTTCAATGCAATTCCAGTCTACCTCCTGAAATCGGTTTCCTGCAATTCTGCCCCGCTTTCAAGTCCTCTTGGCAGCCTTACTTCAGTATATTTTTGGACGATAGCTGTCATTTATAACTCTGCAGGTTTGAGAATTACAGTGCCCCTGAGCTCCATTCTTCAACTCGCTTTCTTGTGAGCTGGCCGCAACAGCGCAGGATGGCTTCAGGCCCTAATCTGGTTCCGGCACGGCACGCTGAGCCTTTGGTTAATTCCTCTTCCTGGTGGGAAATGAGAGTTAAATTTGCCCGTCCAGACACCTCCAGCTAGTCTCTCATTGGTTCTCGCTATTCCTGTTCATCTTCCGCAGAAATTGCAAACTGGGCCAAACAGGAGGTTAAAGGGACTGACTCTCCAAGTCGGGAGAGTGTTAGTAAAGCGTCTGGAATGTTGCACCCGAGTACCAGGGTACGAAAACTGAGACATATTTGAACACGTCTCCCGATCACATGGTTGATCATACTCTAGGTTCCACATGCATGTTTTAGCTGAAGGAACAATACCTTAAAACTGGGTAGTTGAAACCCGTGGAATGGGTACCATGCAATATGACTTCAAAGGGTCTTCATTTGCTCACCGAACCTCTCCAATCCTATCACTGCTGCGTTTATGCCCCTGTACACACGCTTGATTCTCTTTTGGAGACATAGCAATCCATAGGATTTAAGATACTTACTAGTCAGGTACATTCTTAGGCGTTTATTATGCGGTGTTGAGTCCATTTCGTTGAGCAAGGAGTAGCTCTTGTCTATTCCGTATTTGGCTTAAGGAACTTTATCTGTGCTCATTTCAATCTCTGCTTTTATGCAGCACCCCAACTCACCTTTCCCCTTAAGCAAGCATAAGTTGGTTTTCTAAATTTGAGACCCTGTTCTGTTCTGTAATTCAGTTCCAGTGTAGCCCAGTTTACATTCCGTGTATTAGTGATATCTTATGATGTTTCTTTTTCTGTGTGACTTATTTCAGTTAGAATCATCGTACCTGAATCCACTCATTATGCTGCTACGGGCCTGATGACATAGATTTCATTGCTGAGTGATACTGCATTGTACATAAGTACCACAAGTTCTTTATCCATTTTTCACTTTCTGTGATATTGAACTTGTACGGTAAACGAGGTTCTTGTAAACAGAGGTGTCCCAAACTTTGGGGTGGCTGTGTCTTTTTGATTTTAATTTCCCTAAACTATTGGACCATAAGTGGAAGTGCCCTAGGCTCTGTTGCTTTGTTTTTTAGATGTTTCAGGAAACACCATACACTTCTCCCGAGTGTCTGTTGGCAATTTACATCCCGTCCATCAGCATAACAAGGCTCCCAGTTCTCCATGGCCTGTCCTGCCTTTCTGGATTTTACACTTTTTGCAGATGGCCCTTTTGACCGGGGGGAAGTGAGACTTCATTGTAGTGCAGATTTCCTTTGCAAGCTTGCTTGGTTGGCCAAAAAGGGCGTATGCGTTTTTTCCTGAATATATTCAGGAAAAAACGCATACGCCCTTTTTGGCCAAGTGCATCATTGTGGACGTTCTGCCTCTTTTCCTATGCTTTCAATGCAATTCCAGTCTACCTCCTGAAATCGGTTTCCTGCAATTCTGCCCCGCTTTCAAGTCCTCTTGGCAGCCTTACTTCAGTATATTTTTGGACGATAGCTGTCATTTATAACTCTGCAGGTTTGTGAATTACAGTGCCCCTGAGCTCCTATCTTCAACTCGCTTTCTTGTGAGCTGGCCGCAACACCGCAGGATGGCTTCAGGCCCTAATCTGGTTCCGGCACGGCACGCTGAGCCTTTGGTTAATTCCTCTTCCTGGTGGGAAATGAGAGTTAAATTTGCCCGTCCAGACACCTCCAGCTAGTCTCTCATTGGTTCTCCCTATTCCTGTTCATCTTCCGCAGAAATTGCAAACTGGCCCAAACAGGTGGTTAAAGGCGCTGACACTCCAAGGGGGAGAGTGTTAGTAAAGCGTCTGGAATGTTGCACCCGAGTACCAGGGGAGGAAAACTGAGACATATTTGAACACGTCTCCCGTTCACACGGTTGATCATACTCTGGGTTCCACATGCATGTTTTAGCTGAAGGAAGAATACCTTAAACCTGGGTAGTTGAAACCCGTGGAATGGGTACCATGCAATATGACTTCAAAGGGTCTTCATTTGCTCACCGAACCTCTCCAATCCTATCACTGCTGCGTTTATGTCCCTGTACACACGCTTGATTCTCTTTTGGAGACATAGCAATCCATAGGTTTTAAGATACTTACTAGTCAGGTACATTCTTAGGCGTTTAATATGGGGTGTTGAGTCCATTTCGTTGAGCAAGGAGTAGCTCTTGTCTATTCCATATTTGGCTTAAGGAACTTTATCTGTGCTCATTTCAATCTCTGGTTTTATGCAGCACCCCAACTCACCTTTCCCCTTAAGCAAGCATAAGTTGGTTTTCTAAATTTGAGACCCTGTTCTGTATTGGAATTCAGTTCCTGTGTAGCCAAGTTTCCATTCCGTGTATTACTGATATCTTATGATGTTTCTTTTTCTGTGTGACTTATTTCAGTTAGAATCATCATACCTGAATCCACTCATTGTGCTGCTAAGGGCCTAATGACATAGATTTCATTGCTGAGTGATATTGCTTTGTAAGTAAATACCACAACTTCTTTAACCATTTTTCAATTTCTGCGATGTTGAACTTGTACTGTAAACGAGGTTCTTGTAAACAGAGCCGTTCCAAACTTCGGGGTGGCTGTGTCTTTTTGATTTTAATTTCCCTAAGCTATAGGACCATAAGTGGAAGTGCCCTAGGCTCTGTTGCTTTGTTTTTTAGATGTTTCAGGAAACACCATACACTTCTCCCGAGTGTCTGTTGGCAATTTACATCCCACCCATCAGCATAACAAGGCTCCCAGTTCTCCATGGCCTGTCCTGCCTTTCTGGATTTTACACTTTTTTCAGATGGCCCTTTTGACCGGGGGGAAGTGAGACTTCATTGTAGTACAGATTTCCTTTGCAAGTTTGCTTGGTTGGCCAAAATGGGCGTATGCGTTTTTTCCTGAATATATTCAGGAAAAAACGCATACGCCCTTTTTGGCCAAGTGCATCATTGTGGACGTTCTGCCTCTTTTCCTATGCTTTCAATGCAATTCCAGTCTACCTCCTGAAATCGGTTTCCTGCAATTCTGCCCCGCTTTCAAGTCCTCTTGGCAGCCTTACTTCAGTATATTTTTGGACGATAGCTGTCATTTATAACTCTGCAGGTTTGAGAATTACAGTGCCCCTGAGCTCCATTCTTCAACTCGCTTTCTTGTGAGCTGGCCGCAACAGCGCAGGATGGCTTCAGGCCCTAATCTGGTTCCGGCACGGCACGCTGAGCCTTTGGTTAATTCCTCTTCCTGGTGGGAAATGAGAGTTAAATTTGCCCGTCCAGACACCTCCAGCTAGTCTCTCATTGGTTCTCGCTATTCCTGTTCATCTTCCGCAGAAATTGCAAACTGGGCCAAACAGGAGGTTAAAGGGACTGACTCTCCAAGTCGGGAGAGTGTTAGTAAAGCGTCTGGAATGTTGCACCCGAGTACCAGGGTACGAAAACTGAGACATATTTGAACACGTCTCCCGATCACATGGTTGATCATACTCTAGGTTCCACATGCATGTTTTAGCTGAAGGAACAATACCTTAAAACTGGGTAGTTGAAACCCGTGGAATGGGTACCATGCAATATGACTTCAAAGGGTCTTCATTTGCTCACCGAACCTCTCCAATCCTATCACTGCTGCGTTTATGCCCCTGTACACACGCTTGATTCTCTTTTGGAGACATAGCAATCCATAGGATTTAAGATACTTACTAGTCAGGTACATTCTTAGGCGTTTATTATGCGGTGTTGAGTCCATTTCGTTGAGCAAGGAGTAGCTCTTGTCTATTCCGTATTTGGCTTAAGGAACTTTATCTGTGCTCATTTCAATCTCTGCTTTTATGCAGCACCCCAACTCACCTTTCCCCTTAAGCAAGCATAAGTTGGTTTTCTAAATTTGAGACCCTGTTCTGTTCTGTAATTCAGTTCCAGTGTAGCCCAGTTTACATTCCGTGTATTAGTGATATCTTATGATGTTTCTTTTTCTGTGTGACTTATTTCAGTTAGAATCATCGTACCTGAATCCACTCATTATGCTGCTACGGGCCTGATGACATAGATTTCATTGCTGAGTGATACTGCATTGTACATAAGTACCACAAGTTCTTTATCCATTTTTCACTTTCTGTGATATTGAACTTGTACGGTAAACGAGGTTCTTGTAAACAGAGGTGTCCCAAACTTTGGGGTGGCTGTGTCTTTTTGATTTTAATTTCCCTAAACTATTGGACCATAAGTGGAAGTGCCCTAGGCTCTGTTGCTTTGTTTTTTAGATGTTTCAGGAAACACCATACACTTCTCCCGAGTGTCTGTTGGCAATTTACATCCCGTCCATCAGCATAACAAGGCTCCCAGTTCTCCATGGCCTGTCCTGCCTTTCTGGATTTTACACTTTTTGCAGATGGCCCTTTTGACCGGGGGGAAGTGAGACTTCATTGTAGTGCAGATTTCCTTTGCAAGCTTGCTTGGTTGGCCAAAAAGGGCGTATGCGTTTTTTCCTGAATATATTCAGGAAAAAACGCATACGCCCTTTTTGGCCAAGTGCATCATTGTGGACGTTCTGCCTCTTTTCCTATGCTTTCAATGCAATTCCAGTCTACCTCCTGAAATCGGTTTCCTGCAATTCTGCCCCGCTTTCAAGTCCTCTTGGCAGCCTTACTTCAGTATATTTTTGGACGATAGCTGTCATTTATAACTCTGCAGGTTTGTGAATTACAGTGCCCCTGAGCTCCTATCTTCAACTCGCTTTCTTGTGAGCTGGCCGCAACACCGCAGGATGGCTTCAGGCCCTAATCTGGTTCCGGCACGGCACGCTGAGCCTTTGGTTAATTCCTCTTCCTGGTGGGAAATGAGAGTTAAATTTGCCCGTCCAGACACCTCCAGCTAGTCTCTCATTGGTTCTCCCTATTCCTGTTCATCTTCCGCAGAAATTGCAAACTGGCCCAAACAGGTGGTTAAAGGCGCTGACACTCCAAGGGGGAGAGTGTTAGTAAAGCGTCTGGAATGTTGCACCCGAGTACCAGGGGAGGAAAACTGAGACATATTTGAACACGTCTCCCGTTCACACGGTTGATCATACTCTGGGTTCCACATGCATGTTTTAGCTGAAGGAAGAATACCTTAAACCTGGGTAGTTGAAACCCGTGGAATGGGTACCATGCAATATGACTTCAAAGGGTCTTCATTTGCTCACCGAACCTCTCCAATCCTATCACTGCTGCGTTTATGCCCCTGTACACACGCTTGATTCTCTTTTGGAGACATAGCAATCCATAGGTTTTAAGATACTTACTAGTCAGGTACATTCTTAGGCGTTTAATATGGGGTGTTGAGTCCATTTCGTTGAGCAAGGAGTAGCTCTTGTCTATTCCATATTTGGCTTAAGGAACTTTATCTGTGCTCATTTCAATCTCTGGTTTTATGCAGCACCCCAACTCACCTTTCCCCTTAAGCAAGCATAAGTTGGTTTTCTAAATTTGAGACCCTGTTCTGTATTGGAATTCAGTTCCTGTGTAGCCAAGTTTCCATTCCGTGTATTACTGATATCTTATGATGTTTCTTTTTCTGTGTGACTTATTTCAGTTAGAATCATCATACCTGAATCCACTCATTGTGCTGCTAAGGGCCTGATGACATAGATTTCATTGCTGAGTGATATTGCTTTGTAAGTAAATACCACAACTTCTTTAACCATTTTTCAATTTCTGCGATGTTGAACTTGTACTGTAAACGAGGTTCTTGTAAACAGAGCCGTTCCAAACTTCGGGGTGGCTGTGTCTTTTTGATTTTAATTTCCCTAAGCTATAGGACCATAAGTGGAAGTGCCCTAGGCTCTGTTGCTTTGTTTTTTAGATGTTTCAGGAAACACCATACACTTCTCCCGAGTGTCTGTTGGCAATTTACATCCCACCCATCAGCATAACAAGGCTCCCAGTTCTCCATGGCCTGTCCTGCCTTTCTGGATTTTACACTTTTTTCAGATGGCCCTTTTGACCGGGGGGAAGTGAGACTTCATTGTAGTACAGATTTCCTTTGCAAGTTTGCTTGGTTGGCCAAAATGGGCGTATGCGTTTTTTCCTGAATATATTCAGGAAAAAACGCATACGCCCTTTTTGGCCAAGTGCATCATTGTGGACGTTCTGCCTCTTTTCCTATGCTTTCAATGCAATTCCAGTCTACCTCCTGAAATCGGTTTCCTGCAATTCTGCCCCGCTTTCAAGTCCTCTTGGCAGCCTTACTTCAGTATATTTTTGGACGATAGCTGTCATTTATAACTCTGCAGGTTTGAGAATTACAGTGCCCCTGAGCTCCATTCTTCAACTCGCTTTCTTGTGAGCTGGCCGCAACAGCGCAGGATGGCTTCAGGCCCTAATCTGGTTCCGGCACGGCACGCTGAGCCTTTGGTTAATTCCTCTTCCTGGTGGGAAATGAGAGTTAAATTTGCCCGTCCAGACACCTCCAGCTAGTCTCTCATTGGTTCTCGCTATTCCTGTTCATCTTCCGCAGAAATTGCAAACTGGGCCAAACAGGAGTTTAAAGGGACTGACTCTCCAAGTCGGGAGAGTGTTAGTAAAGCGTCTGGAATGTTGCACCCGAGTACCAGGGTACGAAAACTGAGACATATTTGAACACGTCTCCCGATCACATGGTTGATCATACTCTAGGTTCCACATGCATGTTTTAGCTGAAGGAACAATACCTTAAAACTGGGTAGTTGAAACCCGTGGAATGGGTACCATGTAATATGACTTCAAAGGGTCTTCATTTGCTCACCGAACCTCTCCAATCCTATCACTGTTGCGTTTATGCCCCTGTACACACGCTTGATTCTCCTTTGGAGACATAGCAATCCATAGGTTTTAAGATACTTACTAGTAAGTTACATTCTTAGTCGTTGAATATGGGGTGTTGAGTCCATTTCGTTGAGCAAGGAGTAGCTCTTGTCTATTCCATATTTGGCTTAACGAACTTTATCTGTGCTCATTTCAATCTCTGCTTTTATGCAGCACCCCAACTCACCTTTCCCCTTAAGCAAGCATAAGTTGGTTTTCTAAATTTGAGACCCTGTTCTGTTCTGTAATTCAGTTCCTGTGTAGCCAAGTTTACATTCCGTGTATTAGTGATATCTTATGATGTTTCTTTTTCTGTGTGACTTATTTCAGTTAGAATCATCGTACCTGAATCCACTCATTATGCTGCTACGGGCCTGATGACATAGATTTCATTGCTGAGTGATACTGCATTGTACGTAAGTACCACAAGTTCTTTATCCATTTTTCACTTTCTGTGATATTGAACTTATACGGTAAATGACGTTCTTGTAAACAGAGGCGTCCCAAACTTTGGGGTGGCTGTGTCTTTTTGATTTTAATTTCCCTAAGCTATAGGACCATAAGTGGAAGTGCCCTAGGCTCTGTTGCTTTGTTTTTTAGATGTTTCAGGAAACACCATACACTTCTCCCGAGTGTCTGTTGGCAATGTACATCCCGCCCATCAGCATAACAAGGCTCCCAGTTCTCCATGGCCTGTCCTGCCTTTCTGGATTTTACACTTTTTTCAGATGGCCCTTTTGACCGGGGGGAAGTGAGACTTCATTGTAGTGCAGATTTCCTTTGCAAGCTTGCTTGGTTGGCCAAAAAGGGCGTATGCGTTTTTTCCTGAATATATTCAGGAAAAAACGCATACGCCCTTTTTGGCCAAGTGCATCATTGTGGACGTTCTGCCTCTTTTCCTATGCTTTCAATGCAATTCCAGTCTACCTCCTGAAATCGGTTTCCTGCAATTCTGCCCCGCTTTCAAGTCCTCTTGGCAGCCTTACTTCAGTATATTTTTGGACGATAGCTGTCATTTATAACTCTGCAGGTTTGTGAATTACAGTGCCCCTGAGCTCCTTTCTTCAACTCGCTTTCTTGTGAGCTGGCCGCAACACCGCAGGATGGCTTCAGGCCCTAATCTGGTTCCGGCACGGCACGCTGAGCCTTTGGTTATTTCCTCTTCCTGGTGGGAAATGAGAGTGAAATTTGCCCGTCCAGACACCTCCAGCTAGTCTCTCATTGGTTCTCGCTATTCCTGTTCATCTTCCGCAGAAATTGCAAACTGGGCTAAACAGGAGGTTAAAGGCTGACTCTCCAAGTGGGGAGAGTGTTAGTAAAGCGTCTGGAATGTTGCACCTGAGTACCAGGGGAGGAAAACTGAGACATATATGAACAGGTCTCCCGTTCACACGGTTGATCATACTCTGGGTTCCACATGCATGTTTTAGCTGAAGGAAGAATACCTTAAACCTGGGTAGTTGAAACCCGTGGAATGGGTACCATGCAATATGACTTCAAAGGGTCTTCATTTGCTCACCGAACCTCTCCAATCCTATCACTGCTGCGTTTATGCCCCTGTACACACGCTTGATTCTCTTTTGGAGACATAGCAATCCATAGGTTTTAAGATACTTACTAGTCAGGTACATTCTTAGGCGTTTAATATGCGGTGTTGAGTCCATTTCGTTGAGCAAGGAGTAGCTCTTGTCTATTCCATATTTGGCTTAAGGAACTTTATCTGTGCTCATTTCAATCTCTGGTTTTATGCAGCACCCCAACTCACCTTTCCCCTTAAGCAAGCATAAGTTGGTTTTCTAAATTTGAGACCCTGTTCTGTTCTGTAATTCAGTTCCTGTGTAGCCAAGTTTACATTCCGTGTATTAGTGATATCTTATGATGTTTCTTTTTCTGTGTGACTTATTTCAGTTAGAATCATCGTACCTGAATCCACTCATTATGCTGCTACGGGCCTGATGACATAGATTTCATTGCTGAGTGATACTGCATTGTACGTAAGTACCACAAGTTCTTTATCCATTTTTCACTTTCTGTGATATTGAACTTATACGGTAAACGACGTTCTTGTAAACAGAGGCGTCCCAAACTTTGGGGTGGCTGTGTCTTTTTGATTTTAATTTCCCTAAGCTATAGGACCATAAGTGGAAGTGCCCTAGGCTCTGTTGCTTTGTTTTTTAGATGTTTCAGGAAACACCATACACTTCTCCCGAGTGTCTGTTGGCAATGTACATCCCGCCCATCAGCATAACAAGGCTCCCAGTTCTCCATGGCCTGTCCTGCCTTTCTGGATTTTACACTTTTTTCAGATGGCCCTTTTGACCGGGGGGAAGTGAGACTTAATTGTAGTGCAGATTTCCTTTGCAAGCTTGCTTGGTTGGCCAAAAAGGGCGTATGCGTTTTTTCCTGAATATATTCAGGAAAAAACGCATACGCCCTTTTTGGCCAAGTGCATCATTGTGGACGTTCTGCCTCTTTTCCTATGCTTTCAATGCAATTCCAGTCTACCTCCTGAAATCGGTTTCCTGCAATTCTGCCCCGCTTTCAAGTCCTCTTGGCAGCCTTACTTCAGTATATTTTTGGACGATAGCTGTCATTTATAACTCTGCAGGTTTGTGAATTACAGTGCCCCTGAGCTCCTTTCTTCAACTCGCTTTCTTGTGAGCTGGCCGCAACACCGCAGGATGGCTTCAGGCCCTAATCTGGTTCCGGCACGGCACGCTGAGCCTTTGGTTATTTCCTCTTCCTGGTGGGAAATGAGAGTGAAATTTGCCCGTCCAGACACCTCCAGCTAGTCTCTCATTGGTTCTCGCTATTCCTGTTCATCTTCCGCAGAAATTGCAAACTGGGCTAAACAGGAGGTTAAAGGCTGACTCTCCAAGTGGGGAGAGTGTTAGTAAAGCGTCTGGAATGTTGCACCTGAGTACCAGGGGAGGAAAACTGAGACATATATGAACAGGTCTCCCGTTCACACGGTTGATCATACTCTGGGTTCCACATGCATGTTTTAGCTGAAGGAAGAATACCTTAAACCTGGGTAGTTGAAACCCGTGGAATGGGTACCATGCAATATGACTTCAAAGGGTCTTCATTTGCTCACCGAACCTCTCCAATCCTATCACTGCTGCGTTTATGCCCCTGTACACACGCTTGATTCTCTTTTGGAGACATAGCAATCCATAGGTTTTAAGATACTTACTAGTCAGGTACATTCTTAGGCGTTTAATATGCGGTGTTGAGTCCATTTCGTTGAGCAAGGAGTAGCTCTTGTCTATTCCATATTTGGCTTAAGGAACTTTATCTGTGCTCATTTCAATCTCTGGTTTTATGCAGCACCCCAACTCACCTTTCCCCTTAAGCAAGCATAAGTTGGTTTTCTAAATTTGAGACCCTGTTCTGTTCTGTAATTCAGTTCCTGTGTAGCCAAGTTTACATTCCGTGTATTAGTGATATCTTATGATGTTTCTTTTTCTGTGTGACTTATTTCAGTTAGAATCATCATACCTGAATCCACTCATTGTGCTGCTACGGGCCTGATGACATAGATTTCATTCCTGAGTGATATTGCTTTGTAAGTAAATACCACAACTTCTTTATCCATTTTTCACTTTCTGCGATGTTGAACTTGTACTGTAAACGAGGTTCTTGTAAACAGAGCCGTTCCAAATTTCGGGGTGACTGTGTCTTTTTGATTTTAATTTCCCTAAGCTATAGGACCATAAGTGGAAGTGCCCTAGGCTCTGTTGCTTTGTTTTTTAGACGTTTCAGGAAACACCATACACTTCTCCCGAGTGTCTGTTGGCAATTTACATCCCGCCCATCAGCATAACAAGGCTCCCAGTTCTCCATGGCCTGTCCTGCCTTTCTGGATTTTACACTTTTTTCAGATGGCCCTTTTGACCGAGGGGAAGTGAGACTTCATTGTAGTGCAGATTTCCTTTGCAAGCTTGCTTGGTTGGCCAAAAAGGGCGTATGCGTTTTTTCCTGAATATATTCAGGAAAAAACGCATACGCCCTTTTTGGCCAAGTGCATCATTGTGGACGTTCTGCCTCTTTTCCTATGCTTTCAATGCAATTCCAGTCTACCTCCTGAAATCGGTTTCCTGCAATTCTGCCCCGCTTTCAAGTCCTCTTGGCAGCCTTACTTCAGTATATTTTTGGACGATAGTTGTCATTTATAACTCTGCAGGTTTGTGAATTACAGTGTCCCTGAGCTCCTTTCTTCAACTCGTTTTCTTGTGAGCTGGCCGCAACACCGCAGGATGGCTTCAGGCCCTAATCTGGTTCCGGCACGGCACGCTGAGCCTTTGGTTATTTCCTCTTCCTGGTGGGAAATGAGAGTTAAATTTGCCCGTCCAGACACCTCCAGCTAGTCTCTCATTGGTTCTCGCTATTCCTGTTCATCTTCCGCAGAAATTGCAAACTGGGCCAAACAGGAGGTTAAAGGGACTGACTCTCCAAGTCGGGAGAGTGTTAGTAAAGCGTCTGGAATGTTGCACCCGAGTACCAGGGTACGAAAACTGAGACATATTTGAACACGTCTCCCGATCACATGGTTGATCATACTCTAGGTTCCACATGCATGTTTTAGCTGAAGGAAGAATACCTTAAACCTGGGTAGTTGAAACCCGTGGAATGGGTACCATGCAATATGACTTCAAAGGGTCTTCATTTGCTCACCGAACCTCTCCAATCCTATCACTGCTGCGTTTATGTCCCTGTACACATGCTTGATTCTCTTTCGGAGACATAGCAATCCATAGGTTTTAAGATACTTAAGAGTCAGGTACATTCTTAGGCGTTTAATATGCGGTGTTGAGTCCATTTCGTTGAGCAAGGAGTAGCTCTTGTCTATTCCATATTTGGCTTAAGGAACTTTATCTGTGCTCATTTCAATCTCTGGTTTTATGCAGCACCCCAACTGACCTTTACCCTTAAACAAGCATAAGTTGGTTTTCTAAATTTGAGACCCTGTTCTGTTCTGTAATTCAGTTCCTGTGTAGCCAAGTTTACATTCCGTGTATTACTGATATCTTATGATATTTCTTTTTCTGTGTGACTTATTTCAGTTAGAATCATCGTACCTGAATCCACTCATTGTGCTGCTACGGGCCTGATGACATAGATTTCACTGCTGAGTGATACTGCATTGTAGGTAAGTACCACAAGTTCTTTATCCATTTTTCACTTTCTGTGATATTGAACTTGTACGGTAAACGAGGTTTTTGTAAACAGAGGCGTCCCAAACATTGGGGTGTCTGTATCTTTTTGATTTTAATTTCCCAAAGCCATAGGACCATAAGTGGAAGTGCCCTAGGCTCTGTTGCTTTGTTTTTTAGATGTTTCAGGAAACACCATACACTTCTCCCGAGTGTCTGTTGGCAATTTACATCCCGCCCATCAGCATAACAAGGCTCCCAGTTCTCCATGGCCTGTCCTGCCTTTCTGGATTTTACACTTTTTTCAGATGGCCCTTTTGACCGGGGGGAAGTGAGACTTCATTGTAGTACAGATTTCCTTTGCAAGCTTGCTTGGTTGGCCAAAAAGGGCGTATGCGTTTTTTCCTGAATATATTCAGGAAAAAACGCATACGCCCTTTTTGGCCAAGTGCATCATTGTGGACGTTCTGCCTCTTTTCCTATGCTTTCAATGCAATTCCAGTCTACCTCCTGAAATCGGTTTCCTGCAATTCTGCCCCGCTTTCAAGTCCTCTTGGCAGCCTTACTTCAGTATATTTTTGGACGATAGTTGTCATTTATAACTCTGCAGGTTTGTGAATTACAGTGCCCCTGAGCTCCTTTCTTCAACTCGCTTTCTTGTGAGCTGGCCGCAACACCGCAGGATGGCTTCAGGCCCTAATCTGGTTCCGGCACGGCACGCTGAGCCTTTGGTTATTTCCTCTTCCTGGTGGGAAATGAGAGTTAAATTTGCCCTTCCAGACACCTCCAGCTAGTCTCTCATTGGTTCTCGCTATTCCTGTTCATCTTCCGCAGAAATTGCAAACTGGGCCAAACAGGAGGTTAAAGGGACTGACTCTCCAAGTCGGGAGAGTGTTAGTAAAGCGTCTGGAATGTTGCACCCTTGTACCAGGGTA
The DNA here is from genome assembly GCF_963455315.2 of Globicephala melas. Classification (NCBI taxonomy): domain Eukaryota; kingdom Metazoa; phylum Chordata; class Mammalia; order Artiodactyla; family Delphinidae; genus Globicephala; species Globicephala melas. The sequence continues at coordinate 175,397 of NW_027207524.1, read as the reverse complement.
CGAAAACTGAGACATATTTGAACACGTCTCCCGATCACATGGTTGATCATACTCTAGGTTCCACATGCATGTTTTAGCTGAAGGAAGAATACCTTAAACCTGGGTAGTTGAAACCCGTGGAATGGGTACCATGCAATATGACTTCAAAGGGTCTTCATTTGCTCACCGAACCTCTCCAATCCTATCACTGCTGCGTTTATGTCCCTGTACACATGCTTGATTCTCTTTCGGAGACATAGCAATCCATAGGTTTTAAGATACTTAAGAGTCAGGTACATTCTTAGGCGTTTAATATGCGGTGTTGAGTCCATTTCGTTGAGCAAGGAGTAGCTCTTGTCTATTCCATATTTGGCTTAAGGAACTTTATCTGTGCTCATTTCAATCTCTGGTTTTATGCAGCACCCCAACTCACCTTTACCCTTAAACAAGCATAAGTTGGTTTTCTAAATTTGAGACCCTGTTCTGTTCTGTAATTCAGTTCCTGTGTAGCCAAGTTTACATTCCGTGTATTAGTGATATCTTATGATGTTTCTTTTTCTGTGTGACTTATTTCAGTTAGAATCATCGTACCTGAATCCACTCATTGTGCTGCTACGGGCCTGATGACATAGATTTCACTGCTGAGTGATACTGCATTGTACGTAAGTACCACAAGTTCTTTATCCATTTTTCACTTTCTGTGATATTGAACTTGTACGGTAAACGAGGTTCTTGTAAACAGAGGCGTCCCAAACATTGGCGTGGCTGTATCTTTTTGATTTTAATTTCCCTAAGCTATAGGACCATAAGTGGAAGTGCCCTAGGCTCTGTTGCTTTGTTTTTTAGACGTTTCAGGAAACACCATACACTTCTCCCGAGTGTCTGTTGGCAATTTACATCCCGCCCATCAGCATAACAAGGCTCCCAGTTCTCCATGGCCTGTCCTGCCTTTCTGGATTTTACACTTTTTTCAGATGGCCCTTTTGACCGGGGGGAAGTGAGACTTCATTGTAGTGCAGATTTCCTTTGCAAGCTTGCTTGGTTGGCCAAAAAGGGCGTATGCGTTTTTTCCTGAATATATTCAGGAAAAAACGCATACGCCCTTTTTGGCCAAGTGCATCATTGTGGACGTTCTGCCTCTTTTCCTATGCTTTCAATGCAATTCCAGTCTACCTCCTGAAATCGGTTTCCTGCAATTCTGCCCCGCTTTCAAGTCCTCTTGGCAGCCTTACTTCAGTATATTTTTGGACGATAGTTGTCATTTATAACTCTGCAGGTTTGTGAATTACAGTGCCCCTGAGCTCCTTTCTTCAACTCGCTTTCTTGTGAGCTGGCCGCAACACCGCAGGATGGCTTCAGGCCGTAATCTGGTTCCGGCACGGCACGCTGAGCCTTTGGTTATTTCCTCTTCCTGGTGGGAAATGAGAGTTAAATTTGCCCTTCCAGACACCTCCAGCTAGTCTCTCATTGGTTCTCGCTATTCCTGTTCATCTTCCGCAGAAATTGCAAACTGGGCCAAACAGGAGGTTAAAGGGACTGACTCTCCAAGTCGGGAGAGTGTTAGTAAAGCGTCTGGAATGTTGCACCCGAGTACCAGGGTACGAAAACTGAGACATATTTCAACACGTCTCCCGATCACATGGTTGATCATACTCTAGGTTCCACATGCATGTTTTAGCTGAAGGAAGAATACCTTAAACCTGGGTAGTTGAAACCCGTGGAATGGGTACCATGCAATATGACTTCAAAGGGTCTTCATTTGCTCACCGAACCTCTCCAATCCTATCACTGCTGCGTTTATGTCCCTGTACACATGCTTGATTCTCTTTCGGAGACATAGCAATCCATAGGTTTTAAGATACTTAAGAGTCAGGTACATTCTTAGGCGTTTAATATGCGGTGTTGAGTCCATTTCGTTGAGCAAGGAGTAGCTCTTGTCTATTCCATATTTGGCTTAAGGAACTTTATCTGTGCTCATTTCAATCTCTGGTTTTATGCAGCACCCCAACTCACCTTTACCCTTAAACAAGCATAAGTTGGTTTTCTAAATTTGAGACCCTGTTCTGTTCTGTAATTCAGTTCCTGTGTAGCCAAGTTTACATTCCGTGTATTACTGATATCTTATGATGTTTCTTTTTCTGTGTGACTTATTTCAGTTAGAATCATCGTACCTGAATCCACTCATTGTGCTGCTACGGGCCTGATGACATAGATTTCACTGCTGAGTGATACTGCATTGTACGTAAGTACCACAAGTTCTTTATCCATTTTTCACTTTCTGTGATATTGAACTTGTACGGTAAACGAGGTTCTTGTAAACAGAGGCGTCCCAAACATTGGCGTGGCTGTATCTTTTTGATTTTAATTTCCCTAAGCTATAGGACCATAAGTGGAAGTGCCCTAGGCTCTGTTGCTTTGTTTTTTAGACGTTTCAGGAAACACCATACACTTCTCCCGAGTGTCTGTTGGCAATTTACATCCCGCCCATCAGCATAACAAGGCTCCCAGTTCTCCATGGCCTGTCCTGCCTTTCTGGATTTTACACTTTTTTCAGATGGCCCTTTTGACCGGGGGGAAGTGAGACTTCATTGTAGTGCAGATTTCCTTTGCAAGCTTGCTTGGTTGGCCAAAAAGGGCGTATGCGTTTTTTCCTGAATATATTCAGGAAAAAACGCATACGCCCTTTTTGGCCAAGTGCATCATTGTGGACGTTCTGCCTCTTTTCCTATGCTTTCAATGCAATTCCAGTCTACCTCCTGAAATCAGTTTCCTGCAATTCTGCCCCGCATTCAAGTCCTCTTGGCAGCCTTACTTCAGTATATTTTTGGACGATAGTTGTCATTTATAACTCTGCAGGTTTGTGAATTACAGTGCCCCTGAGCTCCTTTCTTCAACTCGCTTTCTTGTGAGCTGGCCGCAACACCGCAGGATGGCTTCAGGCCCTAATCTGGTTCCGGCACGGCACGCTGAGCCTTTGGTTATTTCCTCTTCCTGGTGGGAAATGAGAGTTAAATTTGCCCGTCCAGACACCTCCAGCTAGTCTCTCATTGGTTCTCGCTATTCCTGTTCATCTTCCGCAGAAATTGCAAACTGGGCCAAACAGGAGGTTAAAGGGACTGACTCTCCAAGTCGGGAGAGTGTTAGTAAAGCGTCTGGAATGTTGCACCCGAGTACCAGGGTACGAAAACTGAGACATATTTGAACACGTCTCCCGATCACATGGTTGATCATACTCTAGGTTCCACATGCATGTTTTAGCTGAAGGAAGAATACCTTAAACCTGGGTAGTTGAAACCCGTGGAATGGGTACCATGCAATATGACTTCAAAGGGTCTTCATTTGCTCACCGAACCTCTCCAATCCTATCACTGCTGCGTTTATGTCCCTGTACACATGCTTGATTCTCTTTCGGAGACATAGCAATCCATAGGTTTTAAGATACTTAAGAGTCAGGTACATTCTTAGGCGTTTAATATGCGGTGTTGAGTCCATTTCGTTGAGCAAGGAGTAGCTCTTGTCTATTCCATATTTGGCTTAAGGAACTTTATCTGTGCTCATTTCAATCTCTGGTTTTATGCAGCACCCCAACTCACCTTTACCCTTAAACAAGCATAAGTTGGTTTTCTAAATTTGAGACCCTGTTCTGTTCTGTAATTCAGTTCCTGTGTAGCCAAGTTTACATTCCGTGTATTACTGATATCTTATGATGTTTCTTTTTCTGTGTGACTTATTTCAGTTAGAATCATCGTACCTGAATCCACTCATTGTGCTGCTACGGGCCTGATGACATAGATTTCACTGCTGAGTGATACTGCATTGTACGTAAGTACCACAAGTTCTTTATCCATTTTTCACTTTCTGTGATATTGAACTTGTACGGTAAACGAGGTTCTTGTAAACAGAGGCGTCCCAAACATTGGCGTGGCTGTATCTTTTTGATTTTAATTTCCCTAAGCTATAGGACCATAAGTGGAAGTGCCCTAGGCTCTGTTGCTTTGTTTTTTAGACGTTTCAGGAAACACCATACACTTCTCCCGAGTGTTTGTTGGCAATTTACATCCCGCCCATCAGCATAACAAGGCTCCCAGTTCTCCATGGCCTGTCCTGCCTTTCTGGATTTTACACTTTTTTCAGATGGCCCTTTTGACCGGGAGGAAGTGAGACTTCATTGTAGTGCAGATTTCCTTTGCAAGCTTGCTTGGTTGGCCAAAAAGGGCGTATGCGTTTTTTCCTGAATATATTCAGGAAAAAACGCATACGCCCTTTTTGGCCAAGTGCATCATTGTGGACGTTCTGCCTCTTTTCCTATGCTTTCAATGCAATTCCAGTCTACCTCCTGAAATCGGTTTCCTGCAATTCTGCCCCGCTTTCAAGTCCTCTTGGCAGCCTTACTTCAGTATATTTTTGGACGATAGTTGTCATTTATAACTCTGCAGGTTTGTGAATTACAGTGCCCCTGAGCTCCTTTCTTCAACTCGCTTTCTTGTGAGCTGGCCGCAACACCGCAGGATGACTTCAGGCCCTCATCTGGTTCTGGCACGGCACGCTGAGCCTTTGGTTATTTCCTCTTCCTGGTGGGAAATGAGAGTTAAATTTGCCCGTCCAGACACCTCCAGCTAGTCTCTCATTGGTTCTCGCTATTCCTGTTCATCTTCCGCAGAAATTGCAAATTGGGCCAAACAGGAGGTTAAAGGGACGGACTCTCCAAGTCGGGAGAGTGTTAGTAAAGCGTCTGGAATGTTGCACCCTTGTACCAGGGTACGAAAACTGAGACATATTTGAACACGTCTCCCGATCACATGGTTGATCATACTCTAGGTTCCACATGCATGTTTTAGCTGAAGGAAGAATACCTTAAACCTGGGTAGTTGAAACCCGTGGAATGGGTACCATGCAATATGACTTCAAAGGGTCTTCATTTGCTCACCGATCCTCTCCAATCCTATCACTGCTGCGTTTATGTCCCTGTACACATGCTTGATTCTCTTTCGGAGACATAGCAATCCATAGGTTTTAAGATACTTAAGAGTCAGGTACATTCTTAGGCGTTTAATATGGGGTGTTGAGTCCATTTCATTGAGCAAGGAGTAGCTCTTGTCTATTCCATATTTGGCTTAAGGAACTTTATCTGTGCTCATTTCAATCTCTGGTTTTATGCAGCACCCCAACTTACCTTTACCCTTAAACAAGCATAAGTTGGTTTTCTAAATTTGAGACCCTGTTCTGTTCTGTAATTCAGTTCCTGTGTAGCCAAGTTTACATTCCGTGTATTACTGATAACTTATGATGTTTCTTTTTCTGTGTGACTTATTTCAGTTAGAATCTTCGTACCTGAATCCACTCATTGTGCTGCTACGGGCCTGATGACATAGATTTCACTGCTGAGTGATACTGCATTGTACGTAAGTACCACAAGTTCTTTATCCATTTTTCACTTTCTGTGATATTGAACTTGTACGGTAAACGAGGTTCTTGTAAACAGAGGCGTCCCAAACATTGGGGTGGCTGTATCTTTTTGATTTTAATTTCCCTAAGCTATAGGACCATAAGTGGAAGTGCCCTAGGCTCTGTTGCTTTGTTTTTTAGATGTTTCAGGAAACACCATACACTTCTCCCGAGTGTCTGTTGGCAATTTACATCCCGCCCATCAGCATAACAAGGCTCCCAGTTCTCCATGGCCTGTCCTGCCTTTCTGGATTTTACACTTTTTTCAGATGGCCCTTTTGACCGGGGGGAAGTGAGACTTCATTGTAGTGCAGATTTCCTTTGCAAGCTTGCTTGGTTGGCCAAAAAGGGCGTATGCGTTTTTTCCTGAATATATTCAGGAAAAAACGCATACGCCCTTTTTGGCCAAGTGCATCATTGTGGACGTTCTGCCTCTTTTCCTATGCTTTCAATGCAATTCCAGTCTACCTCCTGAAATCGGTTTCCTGCAATTCTGCCCCGCTTTCAAGTCCTCTTGGCAGCCTTACTTCAGTATATTTTTGGACGATAGTTGTCATTTATAACTCTGCAGGTTTGTGAATTACAGTGCCCCTGAGCTCCTTTCTTCAACTCGCTTTCTTGTGAGCTGGCCGCAACACCGCAGGATGGCTTCAGGCCCTAATCTGGTTCCGGCACGGCACGCTGAGCCTTTGGTTATTTCCTCTTCCTGGTGGGAAATGAGAGTTAAATTTGCCCATCCAGACACCTCCAGCTAGTCTCTCATTGGTTCTCCCTATTCCTGTTCATCTTCCGCAGAAATTGCAAACTGGGCCAAACAGGAGGTTAAAGGGACTGACTCTCCAAGTCAGGAGAGTGTTAGTAAAGCGTCTGGAATGTTGCACCCGAGTACCAGGGTACGAAAACTGAGACATATTTGAACACGTCTCCCGATCACATGGTTGATCATACTCTAGGTTCCACATGCATGTTTTAGCTGAAGGAAGAATACCTTAAACCTGGGTAGTTGAAACCCTTGGAATGGGTACCATGCAATATGACTTCAAAGGGTCTTCATTTGCTCACCGATCCTCTCCAATCCTATCACTGCTGCGTTTATGTCCCTGTACACACGCTTGATTCTCTTTCGGAGACATAGCAATCCATAGGTTTTAAGATACTTAAGAGTCAGGTACATTCTTAGGCGTTTAATATGCGGTGTTGAGTCCATTTCGTTGAGCAAGGAGTAGCTCTTGTCTATTACATATTTGGCTTATAGAACGTTATCTGTGCTCATTTCAATCTCTGGTTTTATGCAGCACCCCAACTCACCTTTACCCTTAAGCAAGCATAAGTTGGTTTTCTAAATTGGAGACCCTGTTCTGTTCTGTAATTCAGTTCCTGTGTAGCCAAGTTTACATTCCGTGTATTACTGATATCTTATGATGTTTCTTTTTCTGTGTGACTTATTTCAGTTAGAATCATCATACCTGAATCCACTCATTGTGCTGCTAAGGGCCTGATGACATAGATTTCATTGCTGAGTTATATTGCCTTGTATGTAAGTACCACAACTTCTTTATCCATTTTTCACTTTCTGTGATATTGAACTTGTACCGTAAACGAGGTTCTTGTAAACAGAGCCGTCCCAAACTTTGGGGTGGCTGTGTCTTTTTAATTTTAATTTCCCTAATCTATAGGACCATAAGTGGAAGTGCCCTAGGCTCTGTTGCTTTGTTTTTTAGATGTTTCAGGAAACACCATACACTTCTCCAGAGTGGCTGTTGGCAATTTACATCCCGCCCATCAGCATAAGAAGGCTCCCAGTTCTCCATACCCTGTCGTGCTTTTATGGATTTTACACTTTTTTCAGATGGCCCTTTTGACCAGGTGGAAGTGAGACTTCATTGTAGTGCACATTTCCTTTGCAAGCTTGCTTGGTTGGCCAAAAAGTGTGTATGCGTTTTTTCCTGAATATATTCAGGAAAAAACGCATAAGCGCTTTTTGGCCAAGTGCATTCTTGTGGACCTTCTGCCTCTTTTCCTATGCTTTCAATGCAATTCCAGTCTACATCCTGAAATCGGTTTCCTGCAATTCTGCCCCGCTTTCAACTCCTTTTGGCAGCCTTACTTCAGTATATTTTTGGACGATAGCTGTCATTTATAACTCTGCAGGTTTGTGAATTACAGTGCCCCTGAGCTCCTTTCTTCAACTCGCTTTCTTGTGACCTGGCCGTAACACCGCAGGATGGCTTCAGGCCCTAATCTGGTTCCGGCACGGCACGCTGAGCCTTTGGTTATTTCCTCTTCCTGGTGGGAAATGAGAGTTAAATTTGCCCGTCCAGACACCTCCAGCTAGTCTCTCATTGGTTCTCGCTATTCCTGTTCATCTTCCGCAGAAATTGCAAACTGGGCCAAACAGGAGGTTAAAGGGACTGACTCTCCAAGTCGGGAGAGTGTTAGTAAAGCGTCTGGAATGTTGCACCCGAGTACCAGGGTACGAAAACTGAGACATATTTGAACACGTCCCCCGATCACATGGTTGATCATACTCTAGGTTCCACATGCATGTTTTAGCTGAAGGAAGAATACCTTAAACCTGGGTAGTTGAAACCCGTGGAATGGGTACCATGCAATATGACTTCAAAGGGTCTTCATTTGCTCACCGAACCTCTCCAATCCTATCACTGCTGCGTTTATGCCCCTGTACACACGCTTGATTCTCTTTCAGACATAGCCATCCATACGTTTTAAGATTCTTACTAGTCAGGTATATTCTTTGGCGTTTAATATGGGGTGTTGAGTCCATTTCGTTGAGCAAGGAGTAGCTCTTGTCTATTCCATATTTGGCTTAAGGAACTTTATCTGTGCTCATTTCAATCTCTGGTTTTATGCAGCACCCCAACTCACCTTTACCCTTAAGCAAGCATAAGTTGGTTTTCTAAATTGGAGACCCTGTTCTGTTCTGTAATTCAGTTCCTGAGTAGCCAAGTTTACATTCCGTGTATTACTGATATCTTATGATGTTTCTTTTTCTGTGTGACTTATTTCAGTTAGAATCATCATACCTGAATCCACTCATTGTGCTGCTAAGGGCCTGATGACATAGATTTCATTGCTGAGTGATATTGCATTGTACGTAAGTACCACAACTTCTTTATCCATTTTTCACTTTCTGCGATATTGAACTTGTACCGTAAACGAGGTTCTTGTAAACAGAGCCGTCCCAAACTTTGGGGTGGCTGTGTCTTTTTAATTTTAATTTCCCTAATCTATAGGACCATAAGTGGAAGTGCCCTAGGCTCTGTTGCTTTGTTTTTTAGATGTTTCAGGAAACACCATACACTTCTCCAGAGTGGCTGTTGGCAATTTCCATCCCGCCCATCAGCATAAGAAGGCTCCCAGTTCTCCATGCCCTGTCGTGCCTTTCTGGATTTTACACTTTTTTCAGATGCCCCTTTTGCCCGGGGGGAAGTGAGACTTCATTGTAGTGCAGATTTCCTTTGCAAGCTTGCTTGGTTGGCCAAAAAGTGTGTATGCGTTTTTTCCTGAATATATTCAGGAAAAAACACATACGCCCTTTTTGGCCAAGTGCATCATTGTCGAGGTTCTGACTCTCTTCGTATGTTTTCAATGCAATTCCAGTCTACCTCCTGAAATCGGTTTCCTGCACTTCTGCCTTGCTTTCAATGTCTCTTCATAGCCTTACCTCAATATATTTTTTGAAAATAGTTGGCCTTTATAACTCTGCAGGTTTTTGAATTGCGGTGGCCCTTAGCCCCACTTTTCAGCTCTTATTTTTGTGGTCTTGCCCCATAACCACAGGATTCCTTGAAGCCCTATTTTTCTTCTGGGGCACCTTGCTGTGCCTTTGGTTAATTCTTCTTACTGATGTGGCATTAGAGTGACATGTGCCCATTGAAACCGCTACAGCTTGTTTCTCACTGGTTCCCCCTATTCCCATTCATCCTCCACATTAACTGCAGACTGTGCGATACCAGAACTTAAAGGCATTGACTCCATGTGGGGATGTTGTTAGTAAAGCGGCTGGAATGTCGATCCGCAGCCCCAGGAGAGGAAAAATGAGGTGCGTTTTAGAAACCTTTCCCGATCATATGGTATACCAGTCGCTGGGTTTCCCAAGCATGGTTTAGCTGTAGGAAGATTCCCTTCAACCTGGAGTGTTGGGACCCTTGGACTGAGTAGCATGAAGTATTGCATTAAACTTTCGGCAGTTGCTCACCAAAGCTCACCAATCCTCTCAGCCCCAAGTGTCCAGCCTTATGTCTTATCCAGCTGTGGGTTTATATGTGGTCAATCCAGGTTGCAATCCAGGTTGCATCACAGCCCCTGAGCGAATTTTGTAAGAATTTTTCTCTCTTTCATTGTTTCAGCGTTTTCTTTTTAAAATTTATTTCTATAATGGGGTTTAGCTCATTTTCACTGCTGTGTTTGTGCCGCTCTGCACACACTTGATTCCCTTATGGAGATATATCAATACATGGGTTTTAAGATTCTTATTACTCAGATATATTTCTCTGCGGTGTATAGGGTGTGTTGAGGCCAGTTCATTGAGCAAGGTGTAGATCTTGTCTAATACCTATTTGGTTTATTGAACGGTATCTGTGCTAATTTCAAACTCTGGTTTTATGCATCACCCTACCTCTCCTTTCCCCTTAAGCTGACATAAGTGTGTTTTCTAAATGTGAGACACTGTTCTGTTCTGTAATTCATTTCTTGTGCAGCCATATTTACCCTCCCTCTATAAGTGATATCTTATGATATGTTTCTTTTTCTGTTTGACTTATTTCAAGTAGTATTATCGGACCTAAATCCACTCTTTATCCTTCTACTAGCCTTATTACATTGATTTCATGGTGAAGAGATATTCCATTGTACATAAGTACCACATCTTCTTTATCCATTGTTCTCTTTCCTGGGATATTTAAGGTGTACTGAAGTTGAGGTTCTTGTAAACAGAGTAGCCCTAAACTGTGGTGTGCTTGTGTCTTGTTGATTTTTAGACTTCCCTAGATATACTCCCATGATTGGAAGTGTCCTATGCTCTGTAGCTCTGTTTTTTAGATGATTTAGGAACCACCATACACTTCTCCAGAGTGGCTCTCGGCAGTTCACACACTGCCCATCAGCGTATAAAGGCTCCCTGTTCTCCATGGCCTGTCCTGCCTTTCTGGATTTTACACTTTTTTAGGATGGCCCTTTTGACCGGTGGGAAGTGAGACTTCTTTGTTGTGCACATTTGCATTGCTTACTTGCTTCGTTGCCCATAAAGTGCGTATGCGTTTTTTCCTGGATATAATCAGGAAAAAACGCATACGCCCTTTTGGGCCAACTGCATCATTGTCGAAATTCTGCCGCTTTTCATGTGCATTAAAGACGAGTCCAATCTATCTCTTGAAATCTGTTTCTTGCAATTCTGTCTTGCATTCAGATCCTCTTCTTTGCCTTACCTCAACATATTTTTGGACATTAGTTTTCATTTATAACTCTGCAGGTTTGTGAATTGCAGTGACCCTGAGCTCCATTTTTTAAGTTGCTCTTTTGTGAGCTGGCCTCAAACCCGCAGGATTGCTTCAGGCCCTATTTTGGCTCCGGCGAGGCAGGCTGAGCCTTTCTTTAATTCTTATTCTTAATGGGAAATTAGAGTGATATGTGCCCGTCCAAACCCCTACAACTATTCTCTCATTGGTTCCCCCTCTTCCCGTTCATCCTCCTCACAATTTGCAAAATGTGTGAAACAGAAGTTTAAATGTGCTGATTCTCCAAGTGGGGAGATTCTAAGTAACATGGCTGGAATGGTGAACAGGAGCACCAGGAGAGGATAAATGAGGTGCATTTTAGACACATCTCCCGATCACATGGTGTACAGTCCTCTGGGTTTTCCATGCATGTTTTAGCTGTAGGAAGATCCCTTGAACCTGCAGATTTGGGACCCATTGAATGGGTACCAGGTAGTATTACTTTAAAGGGTGTGCATTTCCTCACCCAACCTCACATTCCTCTTAGCGCAAACAGTTTCCAGCCTTATGTCTCATCCTGCTGTGGGTCTAGATGTGTTCAATCCATGTTGCATCACCGTCCCTGAGGAAAAGTTGTAAGAGGTTTTCTCTGTCTCTCTGTCGTTTATTTTTTTCAATTTATTACTATATTGGTTACAGCTGATTTTCAAAGCTCTGTTTCTTGCTGCTGTACATCCACTTGATTCACGTACAGAGAGTCATCAATAAATTCTTTTTCAGATTCTTACCAGTCGTATATATTCTTTTCCGGTGACTTGAGTGTGCTGAGTGCAGTTCTTTTAGCTACTGTGTAGGCCTTGTTGATTATCAGTTTGGTATTTGGAATGGTATCTTTGCTAATTTCAACCTCCTGGATGATGCCTCACCCCTCCCCACCTTTCCCGTTTAGCAGCCTTATGCGTGTTTTCTACATATTTGACTATGTTTTTGTTTTGTAATTTATTTCATGTGTAGCCATTTTGGATTCCACCTTTAAGTGATATCTTATGATATGTGTCTTTTTCTTTTTGAATTCTGTCACTTAGAATGATCATACGTAACTCCTCCGGAGTTGTTACAACTGGCCATATTTCATTGATTTCCAGGCTGAATAATATTCCACTCTACCTAAGTACCACATCTCTATCCAGTTTTTCCCTCCAGAGACATTTAAGTTATATCCTAGTCGAGGATCTTTTAAACAGAGAGGGGGTAAACATTGGGGTGCCTGTGTCCTCTCGATTTTTGTTTTTCCCAAGATATACGCCCATGAGTGCAAGTGCCCTATGCTCTGTAGCTCATTTTTTAGATGCTTTAGTAAACACAATACACTTCTCCAGAATGGCCGTTGGCAATATACATTTCCACTATAAGTCTCACAGGGCTCCCTCTTCTCGTTGCCCTGTCCTGCATTTCTGTTGTTTACGCTTTATGAGGATGGCTCTTCTGACTGATGCGAAGTGATATCTTTTGTAGTATTGACTTCCAGTGCCCACCTGTTTGGTTGGCTAAAAAAGTGTATGCCCTTTTCTTGAATATATACAGAAAAAAACGCATACACCCTTTTTGGCCAACTGCAATGTTGGCAATGTTGGCAATGTTCAGCTCCTTTTCTTGTGCTTAATGGCGAGTCCTTTCTACCTCCTCAAATCCCTTTCCTGCCATTCTCCCTTGCTTACAAGTCCTTTTCTCTGACTTTCCTCAAGACATTTTTCAGTGATGGATATTTTCAACTCTGCAGTTTTGTGAATTTTACTGCCCCTGAGTTCCATTGTTCAACTTGTGTTTATGGGAACTGGCCACAAAGCAGCGGGATTTCCTCAAGCCCTATACTGTTTCCATGGGCAACCCTAGCCTTTGGTCAATTCGTCTTCCTGATTGGAAATTAGAGTGACATGTGCCTGTCTGAACACCTAGGACTTGTCTCTCATTGTTCTTCATCCTTCCGCTTCATCCTCTGGACAAATTCCAAACTGTACGCAACAGGATGTTGACAGTGCTGACATCTCCAAGTGGGGAGACTGTTAGTAAAGACGCTGGAGGGGTGAACCCGAGCACCAGGAGATGAGGAGATGAGATGCCTTTTCCAAACTCTTCCCGATCAGACGGTATACCATCCTCTGGGTGTGACAGACATGTTTTAGCAGTAGGAAGAGTCCCATTCATGTAAGGAGAACACCAGGGCTTTTTCAAAATCAGTGTCTCCCCGAAACCCAAACTGGGGAAGTTTTTAAGCTACGGCTACACATATGTTCATTAAGGGCCTTGGGAAGTAGGCAGAGTCCAAACTTTAGATGATTGAAGTCTTCAGGGTCAGAAGCACTCACCACCAGCTTCCCTTAGGCTACACTTTAACTATCATTGATAGATGATGTCAATAAAAATATCTATTCTTTTTCAGATTATTTCCCCTTATAGGTTATTGCAAAATGTTGAGTGTAGTTCCCTGTGCTATACAGTAGTTCCTTGTTGATGATTTATTTTATACATAGCAGTGTGTATGTGTTAATTCCAAACTGTTAATTTATCCCTCCTCCCACCTTTCCCCTTTGGTAATAATAAATTATAAGATTTTATACTTCTCAGAAATGGGGGAGCTGAAAGAGAGGTATCATTTTCAATGGAAAAGCATTTAAAACAAGATTGAAGGTTTAACCAAGATTATTAGATGTACATCCTTGGAAAGAAATCACTTCGTTTCTCTAATATTGACCTGACAAATAAGACAAACCTTTTCACTGAACTTGCTTATAAAAAGTGATGGAAATATCAAATGGAAGTGTTAGAAACATCTTATTTTACCCGAGCCTTATACACTGTTCTATGTTAACTACAGTTTGGCTCACACATCTGTTCATTGAGGTTACAATAGTCTCAATTTCTGTTACTGATCCTCCAGAGTGGACCCCAACAAGTGTCCCCCTGCCCAGTGTCATTGGGGCCAACAGATCGAGACTGAGTTTGGTTCACAAGCAAAGGAAACTTTATATTTTGATCAGAGAATGGAGAGGTGAGAGCATGCACTACCCCGTGGGCTGTGGGCTGGGCTGCTGTGTAGAGATCCTGTCAGAGTCAGTGGGAGGGAGGGAGGCGGCAGAGCTCTCGAGGGCCGGGTTGGCTGTAGCTCAGGCTCTATATCGTGGAGTCTGCACTGGGCCCCAGGAGCTGAGGTGTCGACCCAGCCATTCTGCACTAGGAAATCTGGTCTGAAGTGCCGGGTGTGGAACCTCTGCATGCGGGACCCTAGGAGCACGTGAAATTAGACAAAGCACAAAGGATAAAAAAGGTTAGACTTGACTTTATTGCCCAGATTCTATTTTTATCTCCCAGGGATTTTTAATGGGCTTTGCTGGGGACAAACCCCTCCTCTGCCTTTTGTCCCGTTCCTCATTCTTGGAGTGCTGAGGGTGCAGACCCTTCTTCTGTAACTGCTGAGTGCTGAGTTGGGAGCCCTCATACCCTGGGGCGAGGGTCAGAGCTTCTCCCCAGCAGCCTCCCGGTGACGTTGATTGTCCCCAGGACCCCTGCCTCCCTGCTCGTCCACCTGAGCACCAGCATTGGAAGTGTTATAGATTCTAATGACCTTTAAGGGTCCAGGAAAGAGATGTGCAGAGACGCTGTGGGGGCCGGTTTCACCCCGCCCCACATTTGTTCGGCCACCTTAGGCTGACCGTTTCTGCCAGCCTAGATTCTCTGACCAGTAGTCTGCGCTTTCTTCAATTAGGCCCCTGAATTAACGTACAAACAGCACCAGGTGTCAGAGCCCTGCCCGCTCAACTCCCAGACAGTCCAGGGTCAGTGGTGATAAGGACCATGATGGCTACTGAGTCAACAGCCTTTTGAAGTAAACAGGAGTCCAGCCGGTCTTATTGGCCACCATCATCACGGTGTCTGTAGGCTTTTCTATGGTGACAGTGTGGTATACTGTTCCCCCGCCAAGATTATTAGCTCCACTCTGGGTGCAGTAAGTCCTGCAAGCAGTAGTCTACTCTTTTGGGACACACTCTTGTTGTTTTATGAGAGAAACTCCAGGTCAAGTGATGTTCACACGAGTCGTCATGGTGCCCTGTTGCCCCCGGTTATCTCTCTGGATGTTGGAGTTGGAGGGCCTCCTCACTCGAGGTCGGTGTGCCCACGGAGCGAACCCTGCAACTTCAGGGCATGGTTGGTGGTTAGGATCACCACGTGGGGTCCTTTTCCCTTAGGAGGGAGGTGGCCTTTTGGGCTGCTGATTTCCAGGTTTTTAGATACCGCCAGTATCTTGGCCAGATGTGGCAGTGGGCCAAGCTCCTTAGTGACCGTAGTTTATCCTACCTGGATGGCATTCTTGCATTGTTCCATTTCAAGTGATCCCAGTTTTTGCACTAATTCTCCAATGGCGATTCACCTTTCACCGGGAATGTAAAGGTCAAAGGGTTTAGCTAAATTAGGGAGTTCCAGGGCAAGGGTCTGAATTGACTGCTCTTTCCATTCTTGAAAGGCCACTTCTGGATTCTATTCAAAAGGATCATCATCTTTTCCTTTCAGTGTTTCATATAGAGGCCCAGCTAGTAGACTGTAGTTAGGGATCCAGAAGCAGCAAACCCTGGCCTCCCCAGGAACCCCTAAGCTGTCTTCTAGTTTTAGAAAGGGGTAAGGCTGAAAATGGTTTCTTCCCTTTCCTGGGATGGGCTTCTCTGACCTTGTGTGAGAATGAAGCCCAGGCAGGTCACCGCAGTCTGTGATATTTGAGCTTTTTCTTGGACAACTTCTATCCTTTATTGGCTTGGTAGTTCAGAGGCCTCCTTAGTAGGGCTGGCGATCAGAATGTCGTCTGCATATTGAAGGAGGGTTTCCTTTTCCAGAGGTAGAACTTTTAGGTCTTTAGCTAAGCTTTCCCCAAAGACGGTGTGGGAATTTTTGCACCCTTGGGGCCAGACGGCCCGGAAGTATTGTTTTAGTTGTATGTTGAGTCCTGCCACTCACAAGCCAAAATTTCTTGTGACTCTGGGACTAATGGAATACAAAAGAAGGCATCATTGAAGACTAATACAGAATACCATGTCCTGGTGGTTGGTAGAATGACCAGCAGGGTGTAGGAATTAGGAGCAACTGGAGGTATATCCTCGGTGGCTTCACTGACTGTCCTGACATCCTTTACCAGGTCCCCAGCAGCCCATGGGGCTCTCGTGGTCAGACCAATCGCAGAATATGGAGCTCACCTGGGCAGGTACCCCACCCCCACCCCAGCCCACGGGGCTCTTGTGATCAGGCCCCTCCCAGGATACAGAGCTACCCTTGCAGGTACCGTGGCAGGGCTGGGCACACAGGAACCGTGCACATAGCCCTCATTGCAGAGCACCCCCAGCTCACCTGTCGCTCAGAGCTGACACAGAGCACCTCAGAGCAGGACTTGAACTAACAAACAGCAGCTGCGACAGGTCTGTGACCCTGGGCATCACTCCGTGAGGCCTCCCTCCACCTGGTCTTCCAGAGACTTCCACTGCACCCGGGGCACCAGGCCTCTGTCTCCAACCACCACCCACCCCTCCTTTCCCTGACTCCTGGGTTCCTCTCATTAGGAGAGGGTTTTCTTGAAGTTGTCTCCCACTCATGGGCCAGATAAAATGATTAGAAAACAAGCCAAAGCTGCAGCCCCTTGTCTATCCTGACTCTCAGGAGCCCACACCTGTTCCTTGGACCTGGCCGGTTCAGCAAGTTCCATTTTCTGCAACTGTGAGCCCCTGAGGGGTGATGATTGGCTGACCTGGGCAGCCTTACCGTGCCGGCCAGCCCTCCCCAGGTGTGCCTGGGTTGAGATCAATATAAATACCACTCCAGGCAGCAAGAGCCCCTGCAGCCGTGCCTGACGCCATTTTCTCTGCCCTGTCAGCAGTCTCGGGGCTGGGCTGGTGGGAGGGAGTGAGAGGCCACGGCTTTGTGGGTGGCCCAGTGTGAGTGGGGCTCTGCTGGACTTTCTGCAGCAGTTGCCAGGCTGCCACCTGCTAAAGAAGAGGATGTGTCACCCATACCTGCTGCTGGAATTTCTCCCTGGGCAGAGGTGAGGAAGGAAAAAAGCAGTGGGGGCAGGGACAGGACGGGTATCTCAGGCAGGGAAATGGAAATCTTCCAGAAGAGCACCCAGGGCCAGGACCATCCTGGCTGGCCTGCAGGCACCAAGTCGGCCGGCATGCTGTCACTCGTGTGGCTCTATGGCCCTTCCTCTAGGCTTTCAAGTCCTTGTATATATTCAGGTGTTTTACCTGGGATGGGTGGGAATAGTTCAGCAGCAACTGGCCTGGGGCTCAGCTCACGTTTACTCACAGATGCCTCGGCACGGTGCCCCAGCTTTGTAATGAGGACGCTTGTTGCGTGGGGGCTGCTGGCTGAATGGGAGACGATTCCCCACCACTGACCAACTTCAGAATTGTTTACAACTGGAGCAAGTGCCCTGATACGGTTTTCCTCTGTGTAACTGGTGGGTTCTGTGTTTTTTTCTCTTTTTCGTTTTTGGTTCAAGGTAGATTTTATTCCTCTTTTTTGTATTTACAGATATAAGCATGGAAATAATTTATTCATATAAATACATGTATGTGCAGGGAATAATTGTTTTTTCTGTTTTATTTTTTAAATTTTATTTCTTTTTAATTTTGAATTTTATTTTATATTTTTATACAGCAGGTTCTTATTGGTTATCTATTTTATACATATAAATGTATACATGCCAATCCCAGTCTCTCAACTCCTCCCACCACCACCCCCCCAACAGCTTTCCCCCCTTGTTGTCCATACGTTTGTTGTCTACATCTGTTGCTCTATTTATGCCTTGCAAAATGGTTAATCTGTACAGTTTTTCTAGGTTCCACATATATGCGTGAATATACCAGATTTGTTTTTCTCTTTCTGACTTACTTCACTCTGTATGACAGTCTCTAGATCCATCGACGTCTCTACAAATGACCCAATTTCATTCCTTTTCATGGCTTAGTAATATTCCATTTTATATATGTACCACAGCTTTATGCATTCGTCTGTCTGTGGGCATTTAGGTTGCTTCCATTACCTCGATATTGTAAATAGTGATGCAATGAACATTGCGGTGAATGACTCTTTTTGATTTATGGTTTTGTCTGGGTATATGTCCAGTACTGGGATTGCTGTATCATATGGTAATTCTATTGTTAGTTTCTTAAGAAATTCCATATTGTTCTCCATAATGACTGTATCAATTTATATTCCCAACAATAGTGGAAGAGGGTTCCTTTTCTCCACACCCTTTCCAGCATTTTTTGTTTGTAGATTTTCTATGATGCCTATTCTACCAGGTGTGAGGTGATACCTCATTGTTGAATCCATTTCGTTGAGCAAGGGGTAGGTCTTGTCTATTACATATTTGGCTTATGGAACGGTATCTGTGCTAATTTCAAACTCTGCTTTTATGCAGCACCCCAACTCACCTTCCCCCTTAAGCAAGCATAAGTTGGTTTTCTAAATTTGAGACCCTGTTCTGTTTTGTAATTCAGTTCATGTGTAGCCAAGTTCACATTCCGTGTATTAGTGATACCTTATGATGTTTCTTTTTCTGTGTGACTTATTTCACTTAGAATCATCGTGCCTCAATCCACTCATTATGCTGGTACGGGCCTGGTGACATAGATTTCATTGCTGAGTGGTATTCTGTTGTACATAAGTACCGCAACTTCTTTATCCATTATTTGCTCTCTGGGATATTTAACTTGTGCCGCAGAAGAGATTCCTGTAAAAAGAGCCGTCCCAAATTTTGGGGTGGCTGTGTCTTTTTGATTTTAATTTCCCTAAGCTATAGGACCATAAGTGGAAGTGCCCTAGGCTCTGTTGCTTTGTTTTTTAGACGTTTCAGGAAACACCATACACTTCTACAGAGCGGCTGTTGGGAATTTACATCCCGCCCATCAGCATAACAAGGCTCCCAGTTCTCCGTGGCCTGTTCTGCCTTTCTGGATTTTACACTTTTTTCAGATGGCCCTTTTGACCGGGGGGGGGGGGAAGTGAGACTTCATTGTAGTGCAGATTTCCTTTGCAAGCTTGCTTGGTTGGCCAAAAAGGGCGTATGCGTTTTTTCCTGAATATATTCAGGAAAAAACACATACGCGCTTTTTGGCCAAGTGCATCATTGTCGACGTTCTTCCTCTTTTCCTGTGTTTTAAATGCAATCCAATTCCGATTCCTCCTGAAATCGGTTTCCTGCAATTCTGCCCCGCATTCAAGTCCTCTTGGCAGCCCTACTTCAGTATATTTTCGGACAATAGCTGTCATTTATAAATCTGCAGTTTTGTGAATTACAGTGCCCCTGAGCTCCTTTCTTCAACTCGCTTTCTGTTGAGCTGGCCACAACACCGCAGGATTGCTTCAGGCCCTAATCTGGTTCCGGCATGGCATGCTGAGCCTTTGGTTTATTCCTCTTCCCTGTGGGAAATGAGAGTTAAATTTGCCCGTCCAGACACCTCCAGCTAGTCTCTCATTGGTTCTCCCTATTCCTGTTCATCTTCTGCAGAAATTGCAAACTGGGCCAAACAGGAGGTTAAAGGGACTGACTCTCCAAGTCGGGAGAGTGTTAGTAAAGCGTCTGGAATGTTGCACCCGAGTACCAGGGTACGAAAACTGAGACATATTTGAACACGTTTCTCGATCACACGGTGGATCATACTCTGGATTCCACATGCATGTTTTAGCTGAAGGAAGAATCCCTTAAACCTGGAGAGTTGAGACCCATGGAATGGGTACCATGCAATATGACTTCAAAGGGTCTGCATTTGCTCACCGAACCTCACCAATCTTATGAGCCCCAAGTGTCCAGCCTTATGTGTCACCCAGCTCTGGGTGTAGATATGGTAAATGCAGGTTGCATCAGAAGCCTTGAATGAATTACTTAAGTATTGCTCTCTATTTCACTGTCATTGTGTTTTGTTTAAGAAATTTATTTTTAATATGGGATTTAGCTGATTTTCACTGCTTTAATGCCGCTGTACACACTCTTGATTCTCTTACAGAGATATATAAATCCATTGCTTTTATGATTCTTACTAGGCAGGTATATTCCTAGGCGTTGAATATGGGGTGTTGAGTCCATTTCGTTGAGCAAGGAGTAGCTCTTGTCTATTCCATATTTGCCTTATAGAACGTTATCTGTGCTCATTTCAATCTCTGGTTTTATGCAGCACCCCAACTCACCTTTCCCCTTAAGCAAGCATAAGTTGGTTTTCTAAATTTGAGACCCTGTTCTGTTTTGGAATTCAGTTCCTGTGTAGCCAAGTTTACATTCCGTGTATTACTGATATCTTATGATGTTTCTAATTCTGTGTGACTTATTTCAGTTAGAATCATGGTACCTGAATCCACTCATTGTGCTGCTAAGGGCCTGATGACATAGATTTCATTGCTGAGTGATACTGCTTTGTAAGTAAATACCACAATTTCTTTATCCATTTTTCACTTTCTGCGATGTTCACCTTGTACTGTAAACGAGGTTCTTGTAAACAGAGGCGTCCCCAACTTTGGGGTGGCTGTGTCTTTTTGATTTTAATTTCCCTAAACTATTGGACCATAAGTGGAAGTGCCCTAGGCTCTGTTGCTTTGTTTTTTAGATGTTTCAGGAAACACCATACACTTCTCCCGAGTGTCTGTTGGCAATTTACATCCCGCCCATCAGCATAATAAGGCTCCCAGTTCTCCATGGCCTGTCCTGCCTTTCTGGATTTTACACTTTTTTCAGATGGCCCTTTTGACCGGGGGGAAGTGAGACTTCATTGTAGTGCAGATTTCCTTTGCAAGCTTGCTTGGTTGGCCAAAAAGGGCGTATGCGTTTTTTCCTGAATATATTCAGGAAAAAACGCATACGCCCTTTTTGGCCAAGTGCATCATTGTGGACGTTCTGCCTCTTTTCCTATGCTTTCAATGCAATTCCAGTCTACCTCCTGAAATCGGTTTCCTGCAATTCTGCCCCGCTTTCAAGTCCTCTTGGCAGCCTTACTTCAGTATATTTTTGGACGATAGCTGTCATTTATAACTCTGCAGGTTTGTGAATTACAGTGCCCCTGAGCTCCTATCTTCAACTCGCTTTCTTGTGAGCTGGCCGCAACACCGCAGGATGGCTTCAGGCCCTAATCTGGTTCCGGCACGGCACGCTGAGCCTTTGGTTAATTCCTCTTCCTGGTGGGAAATGAGAGTTAAATTTGCCCGTCCAGACACCTCCAGCTAGTCTCTCATTGGTTCTCCCTATTCCTGTTCATCTTCCGCAGAAATTGCAAACTGGCCCAAACAGGTGGTTAAAGGCGCTGACACTCCAAGTGGGGAGAGTGTTAGTAAAGCGTCTATAATGTTGCACCCGAGTACCAGGGGAGGAAAACTGAGAGATATTTGAACACGTCTCCCGTTCACACGGTTGATCATACTCTGGGTTCCACATGCATGTTTTAGCTGAAGGAAGAATACCTTAAACCTGGGTAGTTGAAACCCGTGGAATGGGTACCATGCAATATGACTTCAAAGGGTCTTCATTTGCTCACCGAACCTCTCCAATCCTATCACTGCTGCGTTTATGCCCCTTTACACACGCTTGATTCTCTTTTGGAGACATAGCAATCCATAGGTTTTAAGATACTTACTAGTCAGGTACATTCTTAGGCGTTTAATATGGGGTGTTGAGTCCATTTCGTTGAGCAAGGAGTAGCTCTTGTCTATTCCATATTTGGCTTAAGGAACTTTATCTGTGCTCATTTCAATCTCTGGTTTTATGCAGCACCCCAACTCACCTTTCCCCTTAAGCAAGCATAAGTTGGTTTTCTAAATTTGAGACCCTGTTCTGTTTTGGAATTCAGTTCCTGTGTAGCCAAGTTTACATTCCGTGTATTAGTGATATCTTATGATGTTTCTTCTTCTGTGTGACTTATTTCAGTTAGAATCATGGTACCTGAATCCACTCATTGTGCTGCTAAGGGCCTGATGACATAGATTTCATTGCTGAGTGATACTGCTTTGTAAGTAAATACCACAACTTCTTTATCCATTTTTCACTTTCTGCGATGTTCACCTTGTACTGTAAACGAGGTTCTTGTAAACAGAGGCGTCCCCAACTTTGGGGTGGCTGTGTCTTTTGGATTTTAATTTCCCTAAACTATTGGACCATAAGTGGAAGTGCCCTAGGCTCTGTTGCTTTGTTTTTTAGATGTTTCAGGAAACACCATACACTTCTCCCGAGTGTCTGTTGGCAATTTACATCCCGCCCATCAGCATAATAAGGCTCCCAGTTCTCCATGGCCTGTCCTGCCTTTCTGGATTTTACACTTTTTTCAGATGGCCCTTTTGACCGGGGGGAAGTGAGACTTCATTGTAGTGCAGATTTCCTTTGCAAGCTTGCTTGGTTGGCCAAAAAGGGCGTATGCGTTTTTTCCTGAATATATTCAGGAAAAAACGCATACGCCCTTTTTGGCCAAGTGCATCATTGTGGACGTTCTGCCTCTTTTCCTATGCTTTCAATGCAATTCCAGTCTACCTCCTGAAATCGGTTTCCTGCAATTCTGCCCCGCTTTCAAGTCCTCTTGGCAGCCTTACTTCAGTATATTTTTGGACGATAGCTGTCATTTATAACTCTGCAGGTTTGTGAATTACAGTGCCCCTGAGCTCCTATCTTCAACTCGCTTTCTTGTGAGCTGGCCGCAACACCGCAGGATGGCTTCAGGCCCTAATCTGGTTCCGGCACGGCACGCTGAGCCTTTGGTTAATTCCTCTTCCTGGTGGGAAATGAGAGTTAAATTTGCCCGTCCAGACACCTCCAGCTAGTCTCTCATTGGTTCTCCCTATTCCTGTTCATCTTCCGCAGAAATTGCAAACTGGCCCAAACAGGTGGTTAAAGGCGCTGACACTCCAAGTGGGGAGAGTGTTAGTAAAGCGTCTATAATGTTGCACCCGAGTACCAGGGGAGGAAAACTGAGAGATATTTGAACACGTCTCCCGTTCACACGGTTGATCATACTCTGGGTTCCACATGCATGTTTTAGCTGAAGGAAGAATACCTTAAACCTGGGTAGTTGAAACCCGTGGAATGGGTACCATGCAATATGACTTCAAAGGGTCTTCATTTGCTCACCGAACCTCTCCAATCCTATCACTGCTGCGTTTATGCCCCTTTACACACGCTTGATTCTCTTTTGGAGACATAGCAATCCATAGGTTTTAAGATACTTACTAGTCAGGTACATTCTTAGGCGTTTAATATGGGGTGTTGAGTCCATTTCGTTGAGCAAGGAGTAGCTCTTGTCTATTCCATATTTGGCTTAAGGAACTTTATCTGTGCTCATTTCAATCTCTGGTTTTATGCAGCACCCCAACTCACCTTTCCCCTTAAGCAAGCATAAGTTGGTTTTCTAAATTTGAGACCCTGTTCTGTTTTGGAATTCAGTTCCTGTGTAGCCAAGTTTACATTCCGTGTATTAGTGATATCTTATGATGTTTCTTCTTCTGTGTGACTTATTTCAGTTAGAATCATGGTACCTGAATCCACTCATTGTGCTGCTAAGGGCCTGATGACATAGATTTCATTGCTGAGTGATACTGCTTTGTAAGTAAATACCACAACTTCTTTATCCATTTTTCACTTTCTGCGATGTTCACCTTGTACTGTAAACGAGGTTCTTGTAAACAGAGGCGTCCCCAACTTTGGGGTGGCTGTGTCTTTTGGATTTTAATTTCCCTAAACTATTGGACCATAAGTGGAAGTGCCCTAGGCTCTGTTGCTTTGTTTTTTAGATGTTTCAGGAAACACCATACACTTCTCCCGAGTGTCTGTTGGCAATTTACATCCGGCCCATCAGCATAACAAGGCTCCCAGTTCTCCATGGCCTGTCCTGCCTTTCTGGATTTTACACTTTTTTCAGATGGCCCTTTTGACCGGGGGGAAGTGAGACTTCATTGTAGTGCAGATTTCCTTTGCAAGCTTGCTTGGTTGGCCAAAAAGGGCGTATGCGTTTTTTCCTGAATATATTCAGGAAAAAACGCATACGCCCTTTTTGGCCAAGTGCATCATTGTGGACGTTCTGCCTCTTTTCCTATGCTTTCAATGCAATTCCAGTCTACCTCCTGAAATCGGTTTCCTGCAATTCTGCCCCGCTTTCAAGTCCTCTTGGCAGCCTTACTTCAGTATATTTTTGGACGATAGCTGTCATTTATAACTCTGCAGGTTTGTGAATTACAGTGCCCCTGAGCTCCTTTCTTCAACTCGCTTTCTTGTGAGCTGGCCGCAACACCGCAGGATGGCTTCAGGCCCTAATCTGGTTCCGGCACGGCACGCTGAGCCTTTGGTTAATTCCTCTTCCTGGTGGGAAATGAGAGTTAAATTTGCCCGTCCAGACACCTCCAGCTAGTCTCTCATTGGTTCTCCCTATTCCTGTTCATCTTCCGCAGAAATTGCAAACTGGGCCAAACAGGTGGTTAAAGGCGCTGACACTCCAAGTGGGGAGAGTGTTAGTAAAGCGTCTGGAATGTTGCACCCGAGTACCAGGGGAGGAAAACTGAGACATATTTGAACACGTCTCCCGTTCACATGGTTGATCATACTCTGGGTTCCACATGCATGTTTTAGCTGAAGGAAGAATACCTTAAACCTGGGTAGTTGAAACCCGTGGAATGGGTACCATGCAATATGACTTCAAAGGGTCTTCATTTGCTCACCGAACCTCTCCAATCCTATCACTGCTGCGTTTATGCCCCTGTACACACGCTTGATTCTCTTTTGGAGACATAGCAATCCATAGGTTTTAAGATACTTACTAGTCAGGTACATTCTTAGGCGTTTAATATGGGGTGTTGAGTCCATTTCGTTGAGCAAGGAGTAGCTCTTGTCTATTCCATATTTGGCTTAAGGAACTTTATCTGTGCTCATTTCAATCTCTGGTTTTATGCAGCACCCCAACTCACCTTTCCCCTTAAGCAAGCATAAGTTGGTTTTCTAAATTTGAGACCCTGTTCTGTATTGGAATTCAGTTCCTGTGTAGCCAAGTTTACATTCCGTGTATTACTGATATCTTATGATGTTTCTTTTTCTGTGTGACTTATTTCAATTAGAATCATCATACCTGAATCCACTCATTGTGCTGCTAAGGGCCTGATGACATAGATTTCATTGCTGAGTGATATTGCTTTGTAAGTAAATACCACAACTTCTTTAACCATTTTTCACTTTCTGCGATGTTGAACTTGTACTGTAAACGAGGTTCTTGTAAACAGTGCCATTCCAAACTTCGGGGTGGCTGTGTCTTTTTGATTTTAATTTCCCTAAGCTATAGGACCATAAGTGGAAGTGCCCTAGGCTCTGTTGCTTTGTTTTTTAGATGTTTCAGGAAACACCATACACTTCTCCCCAGTGTCTGTTGGCAATTTACATCCCACCCATCAGCATAACAAGGCTCCCAGTTCTCCATGGCCTGTCCTGCCTTTCTGGATTTTACACTTTTTTCAGATGGCCCTTTTGACCGGGGGGAAGTGAGACTTCATTGTAGTACAGATTTCCTTTGCAAGTTTGCTTGGTTGGCCAAAATGGCCGTATGCGTTTTTTCCTGAATATATTCAGGAAAAAACGCATACGCCCTTTTTGGCCAAGTGCATCATTGTGCACGTTCTGCCTCTTTTCCTATGCTTTCAATGCAATTCCAGTCTACCTCCTGAAATCGGTTTCCTGCAATTCTGCCCCGCTTTCAAGTCCTCTTGGCAGCCTTACTTCAGTATATTTTTGGACGATAGCTGTCATTTATAACTCTGCAGGTTTGTGAATTACAGTGCCCCTGAGCTCCATTCTTCAACTCGCTTTCTTGTGAGCTGGCCGCAACAGCACAGGATGGCTTCAGGCCCTAATCTGGTTCCGGCACGGCACGCTGAGCCTTTGGTTAACTCCTCTTCCTGGTGGGAAATGAGAGTTAAATTTGCCCGTCCAGACACCTCCAGCTAGTCTCTCATTGGTTCTCGCTATTCCTGTTCATCTTCCGCAGAAATTGCAAACTGGGCCAAACAGGAGGTTAAAGGCACTGACTCTCCAAGTGGGGAGAGTGTTAGTAAAGCGTCTGGAATGTTGCACCCGAGTACCAGGGTACGAAAACTGAGACATATTTGAACACGTCTCCCGATCACATGGTTGATCATACTCTAGGTTCCACATGCATGTTTTAGCTGAAGGAAGAATACCTTAAAACTGGGTAGTTGAAACCCGTGGAATGGGTACCATGCAATATGACTTCAAAGGGTCTTCATTTGCTCACCGAAACTCTCCAATCCTATCACTGCTGCGTTTATGCCCCTGTACACACGCTTGATTCTCTTTTGGAGACATAGCAATCCATAGGATTTAAGATACTTACTAGTCAGGTACATTCTTAGGCGTTTATTATGCGGTGTTGAGTCCATTTCGTTGAGCAAGGAGTAGCTCTTGTCTATTCCGTATTTGGCTTAAGGAACTTTATCTGTGCTCATTTCAATCTCTGCTTTTATGCAGCACCCCAACTCACCTTTCCCCTTAAACAAGCATAAGTTGGTTTTCTAAATTTGAGACCCTGTTCTGTTCTGTAATTCAGTTCCAGTGTAGCCCAGTTTACATTCCGTGTATTAGTGATATCTTATGATGTTTCTTTTTCTGTGTGACTTATTTCAGTTAGAATCATCGTACCTGAATCCACTCATTATGCTGCTACGGGCCTGATGACATAGATTTCATTGCTGAGTGATACTGCATTGTACATAAGTACCACAAGTTCTTTATCCATTTTTCACTTTCTGTGATATTGAACTTGTACGGTAAACCAGGTTCTTGTAAACAGAGGTGTCCCAAACTTTGGGGTGGCTGTGTCTTTTTGATTTTAATTTCCCTAAACTATTGGACCATAAGTGGAAGTGCCGTAGGCTCTGTTGCTTTGTTTTTTAGATGTTTCAGGAAACACCATACACTTCTCCCGAGTGTCTGTTGGCAATTTACATCCCGCCCATCAGCATAACAAGGCTCCCAGTTCTCCATGGCCTGTCCTGCCTTTCTGGATTTTACACTTTTTGCAGATGGCCCTTTTGACCGGGGGGAAGTGAGACTTCATTGTAGTGCAGATTTCCTTTGCAAGCTTGCTTGGTTGGCCAAAAAGGGCGTATGCGTTTTTTCCTGAATATATTCAGGAAAAAACGCATACGCCCTTTTTGGCCAAGTGCATCATTGTGGACGTTCTGCCTCTTTTCCTATGCTTTCAATGCAATTCCAGTCTACCTCCTGAAATCGGTTTCCTGCAATTCTGCCCCGCATTCAAGTCCTCTTGGCAGCCTTACTTCAGTATATTTTTGGACGATAGCTGTCATTTATAACTCTGCAGGTTTGTGAATTACAGTGCCCCTGAGCTCCTATCTTCAACTCGCTTTCTTGTGAGCTGGCCGCAACACCGCAGGATGGCTTCAGGCCCTAATCTGGTTCCGGCACGGCACGCTGAGCCTTTGGTTAATTCCTCTTCCTGGTGGGAAATGAGAGTTAAATTTGCCCGTCCAGACACCTCCAGCTAGTCTCTCATTGGTTCTCCCTATTCCTGTTCATCTTCCGCAGAAATTGCAAACTGGGCCAAACAGGTGGTTAAAGGCGCTGACACTCCAAGTGGGGAGAGTGTTAGTAAAGCGTCTGGAATGTTGCACCCGAGTACCAGGGGAGGAAAACTGAGACATATTTGAACACGTCTCCCGTTCACACGGTTGATCATACTCTGGGTTCCACATGCATGTTTTAGCTGAAGGAAGAATACCTTAAACCTGGGTAGTTGAAACCCGTGGAATGGGTACCATGCAATATGACTTCAAAGGGTCTTCATTTGCTCACCGAACCTCTCCAATCCTATCACTGCTGCGTTTATGCCCCTGTACACACGCTTGATTCTCTTTTGGAGACATAGCAATCCATAGGTTTTAAGATACTTACTAGTCAGGTACATTCTTAGGCGTTTAATATGGGGTGTTGAGTCCATTTCGTTGAGCAAGGAGTAGCTCTTGTCTATTCCATATTTGGCTTAAGGAACTTTATCTGTGCTCATTTCAATCTCTGGTTTTATGCAGCACCCCAACTCACCTTTCCCCTTAAGCAAGCATAAGTTGGTTTTCTAAATTTGAGACCCTGTTCTGTATTGGAATTCAGTTCCTGTGTAGCCAAGTTTACATTCCGTGTATTACTGATATCTTATGATGTTTCTTTTTCTGTGTGACTTATTTCAGTTAGAATCATCATACCTGAATCCACTCATTGTGCTGCTAAGGGCCTGATGACATAGATTTCATTGCTGAGTGATATTGCTTTGTAAGTAAATACCACAACTTCTTTAACCATTTTTCAATTTCTGCGATGTTGAACTTGTACTGTAAACGAGGTTCTTGTAAACAGAGCCGTTCCAAACTTCGGGGTGGCTGTGTCTTTTTGATTTTAATTTCCCTAAACTATTGGACCATAAGTGGAAGTGCCCTAGGCTCTGTTGCTTTGTTTTTTAGATGTTTCAGGAAACACCATACACTTCTCCCGAGTGTCTGTTGGCAATTTACATCCCACCCATCAGCATAACAAGGCTCCCAGTTCTCCATGGCCTGTCCTGCCTTTCTGGATTTTACACTTTTTTCAGATGGCCCTTTTGACCGGGGGGAATTGAGACTTCATTGTAGTACAGATTTCCTTTGCAAGTTTGCTTGGTTGGCCAAAATGGGCGTATGCGTTTTTTCCTGAATATATTCAGGAAAAAACGCATACGCCCTTTTTGGCCAAGTGCATCATTGTGGACGTTCTGCCTCTTTTCCTATGCTTTCAATGCAATTCCAGTCTACCTCCTGAAATCGGTTTCCTGCAATTCTGCCCTGCTTTCAAGTCCTCTTGGCAGCCTTACTTCAGTATATTTTTGGACGATAGCTGTCATTTATAACTCTGCAGGTTTGAGAATTACAGTGCCCCTGAGCTCCATTCTTCAACTCACTTTCTTGTGAGCTGGCCGCAACAGCGCAGGATGGCTTCAGGCCCTAATCTGGTTCCGGCACGGCACGCTGAGACTTTGGTTAATTCCTCTTCCTGGTGGGAAATGAGAGTTAAATTTGCCCGTCCAGACACCTCCAGCTAGTCTCTCATTGGTTCTAGCTATTCCTGTTCATCTTCCGCAGAAATTGCAAACTGGGCCAAACAGGAGGTTAAAGGGACTGACTCTCCAAGTCGGGAGAGTGTTAGTAAAGCGTCTGGAATGTTGCACCCGAGTACCAGGGTACGAAAACTGAGACATATTTGAACACGTCTCCCGATCACATGGTTGATCATACTCTAGGTTCCACATGCATGTTTTAGCTGAAGGAAGAATACCTTAAACCTGGGTAGTTGAAACCCGTGGAATGGGTACCATGCAATATGACTTCAAAGGGTCTTCATTTGCTCACCGAACCTCTCCAATCCTATCACTGCTGCGTTTATGCCCCTGTACACACGCTTGATTCTCTTTTGGAGACATAGCAATCCATAGGTTTTAAGATACTTACTAGTCAGGTACATTCTTAGGCGTTTAATATGGGGTGTTGAGTCCATTTCGTTGAGCAAGGAGTAGCTCTTGTCTATTCCATATTTGGCTTAAGGAACTTTATCTGTGCTCATTTCAATCTCTGGTTTTATGCAGCACCCCAACTCACCTTTCCCCTTAAGCAAGCATAAGTTGGTTTTCTAAATTTGAGACCCTGTTCTGTATTGGAATTCAGTTCCTGTGTAGCCAAGTTTACATTCCGTGTATTACTGATATCTTATGATGTTTCTTTTTCTGTGTGACTTATTTCAGTTAGAGTCATCATACCTGAATCCACTCATTGTGCTGCTAAGGGCCTGATGACATAGATTTCATTGCTGAGTGATATTGCTATGTAAGTAAATACCACAACTTCTTTAACCATTTTTCACTTTCTGCGATGTTGAACTTGTACTGTAAACGAGGTTCTTGTAAACAGAGCCGTTCCAAACTTCGGGGTGGCTGTGTCTTTTTGATTTTAATTTCCCTAAGCTATAGGACCATAAGTGGAAGTGCCCTAGGCTCTGTTGCTTTGTTTTTTAGATGTTTCAGGAAACACCATACACTTCTCCCGAGTGTCTGTTGGCAATTTACATCCCACCCATCAGCATAACAAGGCTCCCAGTTCTCCATGGCCTGTCCTGCCTTTCTGGATTTTACACTTTTTTCAGATGGCCCTTTTGACCGGGGGGAAGTGAGACTTCATTGTAGTACAGATTTCCTTTGCAAGTTTGCTTGGTTGGCCAAAATGGCCGTATGAGTTTTTTCCTGAATATATTCAGGAAAAAACGCATACGCCCTTTTTGGCCAAGTGCATCATTGTGCACGTTCTGCCTCTTTTCCTATGCTTTCAATGCAATTCCAGTCTACCTCCTGAAATCGGTTTCCTGCAATTCTGCCCCGCTTTCAAGTCCTCTTGGCAGCCTTACTTCAGTATATTTTTGGACGATAGCTGTCATTTATAACTCTGCAGGTTTGTGAACTACAGTGCCCCTGAGCTCCATTCTTCAACTCGCTTTCTTGTGAGCTGGCCGCAACAGCACAGGATGGCTTCAGGCCCTAATCTGGTTCCGGCATGGCACGCTGAGCCTTTGGTTAACTCCTCTTCCTGGTGGGAAATGAGAGTTAAATTTGCCCGTCCAGACACCTCCAGCTAGTCTCTCATTGGTTCTCGCTATTCCTGTTCATCTTCCGCAGAAATTGCAAACTGGGCCAAACAGGAGGTTAAAGGGACTGACTCTCCAAGTCGGGAGAGTGTTAGTAAAGCGTCTGGAATGTTGCACCCGAGTACCAGGGTACGAAAACTGAGACATATTTGAACACGTCTCCCGATCACATGGTTGATCATACTCTAGGTTCCACATGCATGTTTTAGCTGAAGGAAGAATACCTTAAACCTGGAGAGTTGAGACCCGTGTAATGGGTACCATGCAATATGACTTCAAAGGGTCTTCATTTGCTCACCGAACCTCTCCAATCCTATCACTGCTGCGTTTATGTCCCTGTACACATGCTTGATTCTCTTTCGGAGACATAGCAATCCATAGGTTTTAAGATACTTAAGAGTCAGGTACATTCTTAGGCGTTTAATATGCGGTGTTGAGTCCATTTCGTTGAGCAAGGAGTAGCTCTTGTCTATTCCATATTTGGCTTAAGGAACTTTATCTGTGCTCATTTCAATCTCTGGTTTTATGCAGCACCCCAACTCACCTTTACCCTTAAACAAGCATAAGTTGGTTTTCTAAATTTGAGACCCTGTTCTGTTCTGTAATTCAGTTCCTGTGTAGCCAAGTTTACATTCCGTGTATTACTGATATCTTATGATGTTTCTTTTTCTGTGTGACTTATTTCAGTTAGAATCATCGTACCTGAATCCACTCATTGTGCTGCTACGGGCCTGATGACATAGATTTCACTGCTGAGTGATACTGCATTGTACGTAAGTACCACAAGTTCTTTATCCATTTTTCACTTTCTGTGATATTGAACTTGTACGGTAAACGAGGTTCTTGTAAACAGAGGCGTCCCAAACATTGGGGTGGCTGTATCTTTTTGATTTTAATTTCCCTAAGCTATAGGACCATAAGTGGAAGTGCCCTAGGCTCTGTTGCTTTGTTTTTTAGATGTTTCAGGAAACACCATACACTTCTCCCGAGTGTCTGTTGGCAATGTACATCCCGCCCATCAGTATAACAAGGCTCCCAGTTCTCCATGGCCTGTCCTGCCTTTCTGGATTTTACACTTTTTTCAGATGGCCCTTTTGACCAGGGGGAAGTGAGACTTCATTGTAGTGCAGATTTCCTTTGCAAGCTTGCTTGGTTGGCCAAAAAGGGCGTATGCGTTTTTTCCTGAATATATTCAGGAAAAAACGCATACGCCCTTTTTGGCCAAGTGCATCATTGTGGACGTTCTGCCTCTTTTCCTATGCTTTCAATGCAATTCCAGTCTACCTCCTGAAATCGGTTTCCTGCAATTCTGCCCCGCTTTCAAGTCCTCTTGGCAGCCTTACTTCAGTATATTTTTGGACGATAGTTGTCATTTATAACTCTGCAGGTTTGTGAATTACAGTGCCCCTGAGCTCCTTTCTTCAACTCGTTTTCTTGTGAGCTGGCCGCAACACCGCAGGATGGCTTCAGGCCCTAATCTGGTTCCGGCACGGCACGCTGAGCCTTTGGTTATTTCCTCTTCCTGGTGGGAAATGAGAGTTAAATTTGCCCGTCCAGACACCTCCAGCTAGTCTCTCATTGGTTCTCGCTATTCCTGTTCATCTTCCGCAGAAATTGCAAACTGGGCCAAACAGGAGGTTAAAGGGACTGACTCTCCAAGTCGGGAGAGTGTTAGTAAAGCGTCTGGAATGTTGCACCCGAGTACCAGGGTACGAAAACTGAGACATATTTGAACACGTCTCCCGATCACATGGTTGATCATACTCTAGGTTCCACATGCATGTTTTAGCTGAAGGAAGAATACCTTAAACCTGGGTAGTTGAAACCCGTGGAATGGGTACCATGCAATATGACTTCAAAGGGTCTTCATTTGCTCACCGAACCTCTCCAATCCTATCACTGCTGCGTTTATGTCCCTGTACACATGCTTGATTCTCTTTCGGAGACATAGCAATCCATAGGTTTTAAGATACTTAAGAGTCAGGTACATTCTTAGGCGTTTAATATGCGGTGTTGAGTCCATTTCGTTGAGCAAGGAGTAGCTCTTGTCTATTCCATATTTGGCTTAAGGAACTTTATCTGTGCTCATTTCAATCTCTGGTTTTATGCAGCACCCCAACTCACCTTTCCCCTTAAATAAGCATAAGTTGGTTTTCTAAATTTGAGACCCTGTTCTGTTCTGTAATTCAGTTCCTGTGTAGCCAAGTTTACATTCCGTGTATTACTGATATCTTATGATGTTTCTTTTTCTGTGTGACTTATTTCAGTTAGAATCATCGTACCTGAATCCACTCATTGTGCTGCTACGGGCCTGATGACATAGATTTCACTGCTGAGTGATACTGCATTGTACGTAAGTACCACAAGTTCTTTATCCATTTTTCACTTTCTGTGATATTGAACTTGTACGGTAAACGAGGTTCTTGTAAACAGAGGCGTCCCAAACATTGGGGTGGCTGTATCTTTTTGATTTTAATTTCCCTATGCTATAGGACCATAAGTGGAAGTGCCCTAGGCTCTGTTGCTTTGTTTTTTAGATGTTTCAGGAAACACCATACACTTCTCCCGAGTGTCTGTTGGCAATTTACATCCCGCCCATCAGCATAACAAGGCTCCCAGTTCTCCATGGCCTGTCCTGCCTTTCTGGATTTTACACTTTTTTCAGATGGCCCTTTTGACCGGGAGGAAGTGAGACTTCATTGTAGTGCAGATTTCCTTTGCAAGCTTGCTTGGTTGGCCAAAAAGGGCGTATGCGTTTTTTCCTGAATATATTCAGGAAAAAACGCATACGCCCTTTTTGGCCAAGTGCATCATTGTGGACGTTCTGCCTCTTTTCCTATGCTTTCAATGCAATTCCAGTCTACCTCCTGAAATCGGTTTCCTGCAATTCTGCCCCGCTTTCAAGTCCTCTTGGCAGCCTTACTTCAGTATATTTTTGGACGATAGTTGTCATTTATAACTCTGCAGGTTTGTGAATTACAGTGCCCCTGAGCTCCTTTCTTCAACTCGTTTTCTTGTGAGCTGGCCGCAACACCGCAGGATGGCTTCAGGCCCTAATCTTGTTCCGGCACGGCACGCTGAGCCTTTGGTTATTTCCTCTTCCTGGTGGGAAATGAGAGTTAAATTTGCCCGTCCAGACACCTCCAGCTAGTCTCTCATTGGTTCTCGCTATTCCTGTTCATCTTCCGCAGAAATTGCAAACTGGGCCAAACAGGAGGTTAAAGGGACTGACTCTCCAAGTCGGGAGAGTGTTAGTAAAGCGTCTGGAATGTTGCACCCGAGTACCAGGGTACGAAAACTGAGACATATTTGAACACGTCTCCCGATCACATGGTTGATCATACTCTAGGTTCCACATGCATGTTTTAGCTGAAGGAAGAATACCTTAAACCTGGGTAGTTGAAACCCGTGGAATGGGTACCATGCAATATGACTTCAAAGGGTCTTCATTTGCTCACCGAACCTCTCCAATCCTATCACTGCTGCGTTTATGTCCCTGTACACATGCTTGATTCTCTTTCGGAGACATAGCAATCCATAGGTTTTAAGATACTTAAGAGTCAGGTACATTCTTAGGCGTTTAATATGCGGTGTTGAGTCCATTTCGTTGAGCAAGGAGTAGCTCTTGTCTATTCCATATTTGGCTTAAGGAACTTTATCTGTGCTCATTTCAATCTCTGGTTTTATGCAGCACCCCAACTCACCTTTCCCCTTAAACAAGCATAAGTTGGTTTTCTAAATTTGAGACCCTGTTCTGTTCTGTAATTCAGTTCCTGTGTAGCCAAGTTTACATTCCGTGTATTACTGATATCTTATGATGTTTCTTTTTCTGTGTGACTTATTTCAGTTAGAATCATCGTACCTGAATCCACTCATTGTGCTGCTACGGGCCTGATGACATAGATTTCACTGCTGAGTGATACTGCATTGTTCGTAAGTACCACAAGTTCTTTATCCATTTTTCACTTTCTGTGATATTGAACTTGTACGGTAAACGAGGTTCTTGTAAACAGAGGCGTCCCAAACATTGGGGTGGCTGCATCTTTTTGATTTTAATTTCCCTAAGCTATAGGACCATAAGTGGAAGTGCCCTAGGCTCTGTTGCTTTGTTTTTTAGATGTTTCAGGAAACACCATACACTTCTCCCGAGTGTCTGTTGGCAATTTACATCCCGCCCATCAGCATAACAAGGCTCCCAGTTCTCCATGGCCTGTCCTGCCTTTCTGGATTTTACACTTTTTTCAGATGGCCCTTTTGACCGGGGGGAATTGAGACTTCATTGTAGTGCAGATTTCCTTTGCAAGCTTGCTTGGTTGGCCAAAAAGGGCGTATGCGTTTTTTCCTGAATATATTCAGGAAAAAACACATACGCCCTTTTTGGCCAAGTGCATCATTTTGGACGTTCTGCCTCTTTTCCTATGCTTTCAATGCAATTCCAGTCTACCTCCTGAAATCGGTTTCCTGCAATTCTGCCCCGCTTTCAAGTCCTCTTGGCAGCCTTACTTCAGTATATTTTTGGACGATAGTTGTCATTTATAACTCTGCAGGTTTGTGAATTACAGTGCCCCTGAGCTCCTTTCTTCAACTCGTTTTCTTGTGAGCTGGCCGCAACACCGCAGGATGGCTTCAGGCCCTAATCTGGTTCCGGCACGGCACGCTGAGCCTTTGGTTATTTCCTCTTCCTGGTGGGAAATGAGAGTTAAATTTGCCCGTCCAGACACCTCCAGCTAGTCTCTCATTGGTTCTCGCTATTCCTGTTCATCTTCCGCAGAAATTGCAAACTGGGCCAAACAGGAGGTTAAAGGGACTGACTCTCCAAGTCGGGAGAGTGTTAGTAAAGCGTCTGGAATGTTGCACCCGAGTACCAGGGTACGAAAACTGAGACATATTTGAACACGTCTCCCGATCACATGGTTGATCATACTCTAGGTTCCACATGCATGTTTTAGCTGAAGGAAGAATACCTTAAACCTGGGTAGTTGAAACCCGTGGAATGGGTACCATGCAATATGACTTCAAAGGGTCTTCATTTGCTCACCGAACCTCTCCAATCCTATCACTGCTGCGTTTATGTCCCTGTACACATGCTTGATTCTCTTTCGGAGACATAGCAATCCATAGGTTTTAAGATACTTAAGAGTCAGGTACATTCTTAGGCGTTTAATATGCGGTGTTGAGTCCATTTCGTTGAGCAAGGAGTAGCTCTTGTCTATTCCATATTTGGCTTAAGGAACTTTATCTGTGCTCATTTCAATCTCTGGTTTTATGCAGCACCCCAACTCACCTTTCCCCTTAAACAAGCATAAGTTGGTTTTCTAAATTTGAGACCCTGTTCTGTTCTGTAATTCAGTTCCTGTGTAGCCAAGTTTACATTCCGTGTATTACTGATATCTTATGATGTTTCTTTTTCTGTGTGACTTATTTCAGTTAGAATCATCGTACCTGAATCCACTCATTGTGCTGCTACGGGCCTGATGACATAGATTTCACTGCTGAGTGATACTGCATTGTACGTAAGTACCACAAGTTCTTTATCCATTTTTCACTTTCTGTGATATTGAACTTGTACGGTAAACGAGGTTCTTGTAAACAGAGGCGTCCCAAACATTGGGGTGGCTGTATCTTTTTGATTTTAATTTCCCTAAGCTATAGGACCATAAGTGGAAGTGCCCTAGGCTCTGTTGCTTTGTTTTTTAGATGTTTCAGGAAACACCATACACTTCTCCCGAGTGTCTGTTGGCAATTTACATCCCGCCCATCAGCATAACAAGGCTCCCAGTTCTCCATGGCCTGTCCTGCCTTTCTGGATTTTACACTTTTTTCAGATGGCCCTTTTGACCGGGGGGAAGTGAGACTTCATTGTAGTGCAGATTTCCTTTGCAAGCTTGCTTGGTTGGCCAAAAAGGGCGTATGCGTTTTTTCCTGAATATATTCAGGAAAAAACGCATACGCCCTTTTTGGCCAAGTGCATCATTGTGGACGTTCTGCCTCTTTTCCTATGCTTTCAATGCAATTCCAGTCTACCTCCTGAAATCGGTTTCCTGCAATTCTGCCCCGCTTTCAAGTCCTCTTGGCAGCCTTACTTCAGTATATTTTTGGACGATAGTTGTCATTTATAACTCTGCAGGTTTGTGAATTACAGTGCCCCTGAGCTCCTTTCTTCAACTCGCTTTCTTGTGAGCTGGCCGCAACACCGCAGGATCGCTTCAGGCCCTAATCTGGTTCCGGCACGGCACGCTGAGCCTTTGGTTATTTCCTCTTCCTGGTGGGAAATGAGAGTTAAATTTGCCCGTCCAGACACCTCCAGCTAGTCTCTCATTGGTTCTCGCTATTCCTGTTCATCTTCCGCAGAAATTGCAAACTGGGCCAAACAGGAGGTTAAAGGGACTGACTCTCCAAGTCGGGAGAGTGTTAGTAAAGCGTCTGGAATGTTGCACCCGAGTACCAGGGTACGAAAACTGAGACATATTTGAACACGTCTCCCGATCACATGGTTGATCATACTCTAGGTTCCACATGCATGTTTTAGCTGAAGGAAGAATACCTTAAACCTGGGTAGTTGAAACCCGTGGAATGGGTACCATGCAATATGACTTCAAAGGGTCTTCATTTGCTCACCGAACCTCTCCAATCCTATCACTGCTGCGTTTATGTCCCTGTACACATGCTTGATTCTCTTTCAGAGACATAGCAATCCATAGGTTTTAAGATACTTAAGAGTCAGGTACATTCTTAGGCGTTTAATATGCGGTGTTGAGTCCATTTCGTTGAGCAAGGAGTAGCTCTTGTCTATTCCATATTTGGCTTAAGGAACTTTATCTGTGCTCATTTCAATCTCTGGTTTTATGCAGCACCCCAACTCACCTTTCCCCTTAAATAAGCATAAGTTGGTTTTCTAAATTTGAGACCCTGTTCTGTTCTGTAATTCAGTTCCTGTGTAGCCAAGTTTACATTCCGTGTATTACTGATATCTTATGATGTTTCTTTTTCTGTGTGACTTATTTCAGTTAGAATCATCGTACCTGAATCCACTCATTGTGCTGCTACGGGCCTGATGACATAGATTTCACTGCTGAGTGATACTGCATTGTACGTAAGTACCACAAGTTCTTTATCCATTTTTCACTTTCTGTGATATTGAACTTGTACGGTAAACGAGGTTCTTGTAAACAGAGGCGTCCCAAACATTGGGGTGGCTGTATCTTTTTGATTTTAATTTCCCTAAGCTATAGGACCATAAGTGGAAGTGCCCTAGGCTCTGTTGCTTTGTTTTTTAGATGTTTCAGGAAACACCATACACTTCTCCCGAGTGTCTGTTGGCAATTTACATCCCGCCCATCAGCATAACAAGGCTCCCAGTTCTCCATGGCCTGTCCTGCCTTTCTGGATTTTACACTTTTTTCAGATGGCCCTTTTGACCGGGGGGAAGTGAGACTTCATTGTAGTGCAGATTTCCTTTGCAAGCTTGCTTGGTTGGCCAAAAAGGGCGTATGCGTTTTTTCCTGAATATATTCAGGAAAAAACGCATACGCCCTTTTTGGCCAAGTGCATCATTTTGGACGTTCTGCCTCTTTTCCTATGCTTTCAATGCAATTCCAGTCTACCTCCTGAAATCGGTTTCCTGCAATTCTGCCCCGCTTTCAAGTCCTCTTGGCAGCCTTACTTCAGTATATTTTTGGACGATAGTTGTCATTTATAACTCTGCAGGTTTGTGAATTACAGTGCCCCTGAGCTCCTTTCTTCAACTCGTTTTCTTGTGAGCTGGCCGCAACACCGCAGGATGGCTTCAGGCCCTAATCTGGTTCCGGCACGGCACGCTGAGCCTTTGGTTATTTCCTCTTCCTGGTGGGAAATGAGAGTTAAATTTGCCCGTCCAGACACCTCCAGCTAGTCTCTCATTGGTTCTCGCTATTCCTGTTCATCTTCCGCAGAAATTGCAAACTGGGCCAAACAGGAGGTTAAAGGGACTGACTCTCCAAGTTGGGAGAGTGTTAGTAAAGCGTCTGGAATGTTGCACCCGAGTACCAGGGAACGAAAAGTGAGACACATTTGAACACGTTTCTCGATCACACGGTGGATCATACTCTGGGTTCCACATGCATGTTTTAGCTGAAGGAAGAATCTCTTAAACCTGGAGAGTTGAGACCCATGGAATGGGTACCATGCAATATGACTTCAAAGGGTCTGCATTTGCTCACCGAACCTCTCCAATCCTATCACTGCTGAGTTTATGCCCCTGTACACATGCTTGATTCTCTTTCGGAGACATAGCAATCCATAGGTTTTAAGATACTTACTAGTGAGGTACATTCTTAGGCGTTTAATATGCGGTGTTGAGTCCATTTCGTTGAGCAAGGAGTAGCTCTTGTCTATTCCATATTTGGCTTAAGGAACTTTATCTGTGCTCATTTCAATCTCTGGTTTTATGCAGCACCCCAACTCACCTTTCCCCTTAAACAAGCATAAGTTGGTTTTCTAAATTTGAGACCCTGTTCTGTTCTGTAATTCAGTTCCTGTGTAGCCAAGTTTACATTCCGTGTGTTAGTGATATCTTATGATGTTTCTGTTTCTGTGTGACTTATTTCAGTTAGAATCATCGTACCTGAATCCACTCATTATGCTGCTACGGGCCTGATGACATAGATTTCATTGCTGAGTGATACTGCATTGTACGTAAGTACCACAAGTTCTTTATCCATTTTTCACTTTCTGTGATATTGAACTTGAACGGTAAACGAGGTTCTTGTAAACAGAGGCGTCCCAAACATTGGGGTGGCTGTATCTTTTTGATTTTAATTTCCCTAAGCTATAGGACCATAAGTGGAAGTGCCCTAGGCTCTGTTGCTTTGTTTTTTAGATGTTTCAGGAAACACCATACACTTCTCCCGAGTGTCTGTTGGCAATTTACATCCCGCCCATCAGCATAACAAGGCTCCCAGTTCTCCAGGGCCTGTCCTGCCTTTCTGGATTTTACACTTTTTGCAGATGGCCCTTTTGACCGGGGGGAAGTGAGACTTCATTGTAGTGCAGATTTCCTTTGCAAGCTTGCTTGGTTGGCCAAAAAGGGCGTATGCGTTTTTTCCTGAATATATTCAGGAAAAAACGCATACGCCCTTTTTGGCCAAGTGCATCATTGTGGACGTTCTGCCTCTTTTCCTATGCTTTCAATGCAATTCCAGTCTACCTCCTGAAATCGGTTTCCTGGAATTCTGCCCCGCTTTCAAGTCCTCTTGGCAGCCTTACTTCAGTATATTTTTGGACGATAGTTGTCATTTATAATTCTGCAGGTTTGTGAATTACAGTGCCCCTGAGCTCCTTTCTTCAACTCGTTTTCTTGTGAGCTGGCCGCAACACCGCAGGATGGCTTCAGGCCCTAATCTGGTTCCGGCACGGCACGCTGAGCCTTTGGTTATTTCCTCTTCCTGGTGGGAAATGAGAGTTAAATTTGCCCGTCCAGACACCTCCAGCTAGTCTGTCATTGGTTCTCGCTATTCCTGTTCATCTACCGCAGAAATTGCAAACTGGGCCAAACAGGAGGTTAAAGGGAGTGACTCTCCAAGTCGGGAGAGTGTTAGTAAAGCGTCTGGAATGTTGCACCCGAGTACCAGGGTACGAAAACTGAGACATATTTGAACACGTCTCCCGATCACATGGTTGATCATACTCTAGGTTCCACATGCATGTTTTAGCTGAAGGAAGAATACCTTAAACCTGGGTAGTTGAAACCCGTGGAATGGGTACCATGCAATATGACTTCAAAGGGTCTTCATTTGCTCACCGAACCTCTCCAATCCTATCACTGCTGCGTTTATGTCCCTGTACACATGCTTGATTCTCTTTCGGAGACATAGCAATCCATAAGTTTTAAGATACTTAAGAGTCAGGTACATTCTTAGGCGTTTAATATGCGGTGTTGAGTCCATTTCGTTGAGCAAGGAGTAGCTCTTGTCTATTCCATATTTGGCTTAAGGAACTTTATCTGTGCTCATTTCAATCTCTGGTTTTATGCAGCACCCCAACTCACCTTTACCCTTAAACAAGCATAAGTTGGTTTTCTAAATTTGAGACCCTGTTCTGTTCTGTAATTCAGTTCCTGTGTAGCCAAGTTTACATTCCGTGTATTACTGATATCTTATGATGTTTCTTTTTCTGTGTGACTTATTTCAGTTAGAATCATCGTACCTGAATCCACTCATTGTGCTGCTACGGGCCTGATGACATAGATTTCACTGCTGAGTGATACTGCATTGTACGTAAGTACCACAAGTTCTTTATCCATTTTTCACTTTCTGTGATATTGAACTTGTACGGTAAACGAGGTTCTTGTAAACAGAGGCGTCCCAAACATTGGGGTGGCTGTATCTTTTTGATTTTAATTTCCCTAAGCTATAGGACCATAAGTGGAAGTGCCCTAGGCTCTGTTGCTTTGTTTTTTAGATGTTTCAGGAAACACCATACACTTCTCCCGAGTGTCTGTTGGCAATTGACATCCCGCCCATCAGCATAACAAGGCTCCCAGTTCTCCATGGCCTGTCCTGCCTTTCTGGATTTTACACTTTTTTCAGATGGCCCTTTTGACCGGGGGGAAGTGAGACTTCATTGTAGTGCAGATTTCCTTTGCAAGCTTGCTTGGTTGGCCAAAAAGGGCGTATGCGTTTTTTCCTGAATATATTCAGGAAAAAACGCATAAGCGCTTTTTGGCCAAGTGCATTCTTGTGGACCTTCTGCCTCTTTTCCTATGCTTTCAATGCAATTCCAGTCTACATCCTGAAATCGGTTTCCTGCAATTCTGCCCCGCTTTCAACTCCTTTTGGCAGCCTTACTTCAGTATATTTTTGGACGATAGCTGTCATTTATAACTCTGCAGGTTTGTGAATTACAGTGCCCCTGAGCTCCTTTCTTCAACTCGCTTTCTTGTGACCTGGCCGTAACACCGCAGGATGGCTTCAGGCCCTAATCTGGTTCCGGCACGGCACGCTGAGCCTTTGGTTATTTCCTCTTCCTGGTGGGAAATGAGAGTTAAATTTGCCCGTCCAGACACCTCCAGCTAGTCTCTCATTGGTTCTCGCTATTCCTGTTCATCTTCCGCAGAAATTGCAAACTGGGCCAAACAGGAGGTTAAAGGGACTGACTCTCCAAGTCGGGAGAGTGTTAGTAAAGCGTCTGGAATGTTGCACCCGAGTACCAGGGTACGAAAACTGAGACATATTTGAACACGTCCCCCGATCACATGGTTGATCATACTCTAGGTTCCACATGCATGTTTTAGCTGAAGGAAGAATACCTTAAACCTGGGTAGTTGAAACCCGTGGAATGGGTACCATGCAATATGACTTCAAAGGGTCTTCATTTGCTCACCGAACCTCTCCAATCCTATCACTGCTGCGTTTATGCCCCTGTACACACGCTTGATTCTCTTTCAGACATAGCCATCCATACGTTTTAAGATTCTTACTAGTCAGGTATATTCTTTGGCGTTTAATATGGGGTGTTGAGTCCATTTCGTTGAGCAAGGAGTAGCTCTTGTCTATTCCATATTTGGCTTAAGGAACTTTATCTGTGCTCATTTCAATCTCTGGTTTTATGCAGCACCCCAACTCACCTTTACCCTTAAGCAAGCATAAGTTGGTTTTCTAAATTGGAGACCCTGTTCTGTTCTGTAATTCAGTTCCTGAGTAGCCAAGTTTACATTCCGTGTATTACTGATATCTTATGATGTTTCTTTTTCTGTGTGACTTATTTCAGTTAGAATCATCATACCTGAATCCACTCATTGTGCTGCTAAGGGCCTGATGACATAGATTTCATTGCTGAGTGATATTGCATTGTACGTAAGTACCACAACTTCTTTATCCATTTTTCACTTTCTGCGATATTGAACTTGTACCGTAAACGAGGTTCTTGTAAACAGAGCCGTCCCAAACTTTGGGGTGGCTGTGTCTTTTTAATTTTAATTTCCCTAATCTATAGGACCATAAGTGGAAGTGCCCTAGGCTCTGTTGCTTTGTTTTTTAGATGTTTCAGGAAACACCATACACTTCTCCAGAGTGGCTGTTGGCAATTTCCATCCCGCCCATCAGCATAAGAAGGCTCCCAGTTCTCCATGCCCTGTCGTGCCTTTATGGATTTTACACTTTTTTCAGATGGCCCTTTTGACCGGGGGGAAGTGAGACTTCATTGTAGTGCAGATTTCCTTTGCAAGCTTGCTTGGTTGGCCAAAAAGTGTGTATGCGTTTTTTCCTGAATATATTCAGGAAAAAACACATACGCCCTTTTTGCCAAGTGCATCATTGTCGAGGTTCTGACTCTCTTCATATGTTTTCAATGCAATTCCAGTCTACCTCCTGAAATCGGTTTCCTGCACTTCTGCCTTGCTTTCAATGTCTCTTCATAGCCTTACCTCAATATATTTTTTGAAAATAGTTGGCCTTTATAACTCTGCAGGTTTTTGAATTGCGGTGGCCCTTAGCCCCACTTTTCAGCTCTTATTTTTGTGGTCTTGCCCCATAACCACAGGATTCCTTGAAGCCCTATTTTTCTTCTGGGGCACCTTGCTGTGCCTTTGGTTAATTCTTCTTACTGATGTGGCATTAGAGTGACATGTGCCCATTGAAACCACTACAGCTTGTTTCTCACTGGTTCCCCCTATTCCCATTCATCCTCCACACTAACTGCAGACTGTGCGATACCAGAACTTAAAGGCATTGACTCCATGTGGGGATGTTGTTAGTAAAGCGGCTGGAATGTCGATCCGCAGCCCCAGGAGAGGAAAAATGAGGTGCGTTTTAGAAACCTTTCCCGATCATATGGTATACCAGTCGCTGGGTTTCCCAAGCATGGTTTAGCTGTAGGAAGATTCCCTTCAACCTGGAGTGTTGGGACCCTTGGACTGAGTAGCATGAAGTATTGCATTAAACTTTCGGCAGTTGCTCACCAAAGCTCACCAATCCTCTCAGCCCCAAGTGTCCAGCCTTATGTCTTATCCAGCTGTGGGTTTATATGTGGTCAATCCAGGTTGCAATCCAGGTTGCATCACAGCCCCTGAGCGAATTTTGTAAGAATTTTTCTCTCTTTCATTGTTTCAGCGTTTTCTTTTTAAAATTTATTTCTATAATGGGGTTTAGCTCATTTTCACTGCTGTGTTTGTGCCGCTCTGCACACACTTGATTCCCTTATGGAGATATATCAATACATGGGTTTTAAGATTCTTATTACTCAGATATATTTCTCTGCGGTGTATAGGGTGTGTTGAGGCCAGTTCATTGAGCAAGGTGTAGATCTTGTCTAATACCTATTTGGTTTATTGAACGGTATCTGTGCTAATTTCAAACTCTGGTTTTATGCATCACCCTACCTCTCCTTTCCCCTTAAGCTGACATAAGTGTGTTTTCTAAATGTGAGACACTGTTCTGTTCTGTAATTCATTTCTTGTGCAGCCATATTTACCCTCCCTCTATAAGTGATATCTTATGATATGTTTCTTTTTCTGTTTGACTTATTTCAAGTAGTATTATCGGACCTAAATCCACTCTTTATCCTTCTACTAGCCTTATTACATTG
This sequence comes from Globicephala melas, assembly GCF_963455315.2. NCBI lineage: Eukaryota > Metazoa > Chordata > Mammalia > Artiodactyla > Delphinidae > Globicephala > Globicephala melas. Next base: position 131,213 of record NW_027207524.1, on the reverse strand, counting down.
ATTTCATGGTGAAGAGATATTCCATCGTACATAAGTACCACATCTTCTTTATCCATTGTTCTCTTTCCTGGGATATTTAAGGTGTACTGAAGTTGAGGTTCTTGTAAACAGAGTAGCCCTAAACTGTGGTGTGCTTGTGTCTTGTTGATTTTTAGACTTCCCTAGATATACTCCCATGATTGGAAGTGTCCTATGCTCTGTAGCTCTGTTTTTTAGATGATTTAGGAACCACCATACACTTCTCCAGAGTGGCTCTCGGCAGTTCACACACTGCCCATCAGCGTATAAAGGCTCCCTGTTCTCCATGGCCTGTCCTGCCTTTCTGGATTTTACACTTTTTTAGGATGGCCCTTTTGACCGGTGGGAAGTGAGACTTCTTTGTTGTGCACATTTGCATTGCTTACTTGCTTCGTTGCCCATAAAGTGCGTATGCGTTTTTTCCTGGATATAATCAGGAAAAAACGCATATGCCCTTTTGGGCCAACTGCATCATTGTCGAAATTCTGCCGCTTTTCATGTGCATTAAAGACGAGTCCAATCTATCTCTTGAAATCTGTTTCTTGCAATTCTGTCTTGCATTCAGATCCTCTTCTTTGCCTTACCTCAACATATTTTTGGACATTAGTTTTCATTTATAACTCTGCAGGTTTGTGAATTGCAGTGACCCTGAGCTCCATTTTTTAAGTTGCTCTTTTGTGAGCTGGCCTCAAACCCGCAGGATTGCTTCAGGCCCTATTTTGGCTCCGGCGAGGCAGGCTGAGCCTTTCTTTAATTCTTATTCTTAATGGGAAATTAGAGTGATATGTGCCCGTCCAAACCCCTACAACTATTCTCTCATTGGTTCCCCCTCTTCCCGTTCATCCTCCTCACAATTTGCAAAATGTGTGAAACAGAAGTTTAAATGTGCTGATTCTCCAAGTGGGGAGATTCTAAGTAACATGGCTGGAATGGTGAACAGGAGCACCAGGAGAGGATAAATGAGGTGCATTTTAGACACATCTCCCGATCACATGGTGTACAGTCCTCTGGGTTTTCCATGCATGTTTTAGCTGTAGGAAGATCCCTTGAACCTGCAGATTTGGGACCCATTGAATGGGTACCAGGTAGTATTACTTTAAAGGGTGTGCATTTCCTCACCCAACCTCACATTCCTCTTAGCGCAAACAGTTTCCAGCCTTATGTCTCATCCTGCTGTGGGTCTAGATGTGTTCAATCCATGTTGCATCACCGTCCCTGAGGAAAAGTTGTAAGAGGTTTTCTCTGTCTCTCTGTCGTTTATTTTTTTCAATTTATTACTATATTGGTTACAGCTGATTTTCAAAGCTCTGTTTCTTGCTGCTGTACATCCACTTGATTCACGTACAGAGAGTCATCAATAAATTCTTTTTCAGATTCTTACCAGTCGTATATATTCTTTTCCGGTGACTTGAGTGTGCTGAGTGCAGTTCTTTTAGCTACTGTGTAGGCCTTGTTGATTATCAGTTTGGTATTTGGAATGGTATCTTTGCTAATTTCAACCTCCTGGATGATGCCTCACCCCTCCCCACCTTTCCCGTTTAGCAGCCTTATGCGTGTTTTCTACATATTTGACTATGTTTTTGTTTTGTAATTTATTTCATGTGTAGCCATTTTGGATTCCACCTTTAAGTGATATCTTATGATATGTGTCTTTTTCTTTTTGAATTCTGTCACTTAGAATGATCATACGTAACTCCTCCGGAGTTGTTACAACTGGCCATATTTCATTGATTTCCAGGCTGAATAATATTCCACTCTACCTAAGTACCACATCTCTATCCAGTTTTTCCCTCCAGAGACATTTAAGTTATATCCTAGTCGAGGATCTTTTAAACAGAGAGGGGGTAAACATTGGGGTGCCTGTGTCCTCTCGATTTTTGTTTTTCCCAAGATATACGCCCATGAGTGCAAGTGCCCTATGCTCTGTAGCTCATTTTTTAGATGCTTTAGTAAACACAATACACTTCTCCAGAATGGCCGTTGGCAATATACATTTCCACTATAAGTCTCACAGGGCTCCCTCTTCTCGTTGCCCTGTCCTGCATTTCTGTTGTTTACGCTTTATGAGGATGGCTCTTCTGACTGATGCGAAGTGATATCTTTTGTAGTATTGACTTCCAGTGCCCACCTGTTTGGTTGGCTAAAAAAGTGTATGCCCTTTTCTTGAATATATACAGAAAAAAACGCATACACCCTTTTTGGCCAACTGCAATGTTGGCAATGTTGGCAATGTTCAGCTCCTTTTCTTGTGCTTAATGGCGAGTCCTTTCTACCTCCTCAAATCCCTTTCCTGCCATTCTCCCTTGCTTACAAGTCCTTTTCTCTGACTTTCCTCAAGACATTTTTCAGTGATGGATATTTTCAACTCTGCAGTTTTGTGAATTTTACTGCCCCTGAGTTCCATTGTTCAACTTGTGTTTATGGGAACTGGCCACAAAGCAGCGGGATTTCCTCAAGCCCTATACTGTTTCCATGGGCAACCCTAGCCTTTGGTCAATTCGTCTTCCTGATTGGAAATTAGAGTGACATGTGCCTGTCTGAACACCTAGGACTTGTCTCTCATTGTTCTTCATCCTTCCGCTTCATCCTCTGGACAAATTCCAAACTGTACGCAACAGGATGTTGACAGTGCTGACATCTCCAAGTGGGGAGACTGTTAGTAAAGACGCTGGAGGGGTGAACCCGAGCACCAGGAGATGAGGAGATGAGATGCCTTTTCCAAACTCTTCCCGATCAGACGGTATACCATCCTCTGGGTGTGACAGACATGTTTTAGCAGTAGGAAGAGTCCCATTCATGTAAGGAGAACACCAGGGCTTTTTCAAAATCAGTGTCTCCCCGAAACCCAAACTGGGGAAGTTTTTAAGCTACGGCTACACATATGTTCATTAAGGGCCTTGGGAAGTAGGCAGAGTCCAAACTTTAGATGATTGAAGTCTTCAGGGTCAGAAGCACTCACCACCAGCTTCCCTTAGGCTACACTTTAACTATCATTGATAGATGATGTCAATAAAAATATCTATTCTTTTTCAGATTATTTCCCCTTATAGGTTATTGCAAAATGTTGAGTGTAGTTCCCTGTGCTATACAGTAGTTCCTTGTTGATGATTTATTTTATACATAGCAGTGTGTATGTGTTAATTCCAAACTGTTAATTTATCCCTCCTCCCACCTTTCCCCTTTGGTAATAATAAATTATAAGATTTTATACTTCTCAGAAATGGGGGAGCTGAAAGAGAGGTATCATTTTCAATGGAAAAGCATTTAAAACAAGATTGAAGGTTTAACCAAGATTATTAGATGTACATCCTTGGAAAGAAATCACTTCGTTTCTCTAATATTGACCTGACAAATAAGACAAACCTTTTCACTGAACTTGCTTATAAAAAGTGATGGAAATATCAAATGGAAGTGTTAGAAACATCTTATTTTACCCGAGCCTTATACACTGTTCTATGTTAACTACAGTTTGGCTCACACATCTGTTCATTGAGGTTACAATAGTCTCAATTTCTGTTACTGATCCTCCAGAGTGGACCCCAACAAGTGTCCCCCTGCCCAGTGTCATTGGGGCCAACAGATCGAGACTGAGTTTGGTTCACAAGCAAAGGAAACTTTATATTTTGATCAGAGAATGGAGAGGTGAGAGCATGCACTACCCCGTGGGCTGTGGGCTGGGCTGCTGTGTAGAGATCCTGTCAGAGTCAGTGGGAGGGAGGGAGGCGGCAGAGCTCTCGAGGGCCGGGTTGGCTGTAGCTCAGGCTCTATATCGTGGAGTCTGCACTGGGCCCCAGGAGCTGAGGTGTCGACCCAGCCATTCTGCACTAGGAAATCTGGTCTGAAGTGCCGGGTGTGGAACCTCTGCATGCGGGACCCTAGGAGCACGTGAAATTAGACAAAGCACAAAGGATAAAAAAGGTTAGACTTGACTTTATTGCCCAGATTCTATTTTTATCTCCCAGGGATTTTTAATGGGCTTTGCTGGGGACAAACCCCTCCTCTGCCTTTTGTCCCGTTCCTCATTCTTGGAGTGCTGAGGGTGCAGACCCTTCTTCTGTAACTGCTGAGTGCTGAGTTGGGAGCCCTCATACCCTGGGGCGAGGGTCAGAGCTTCTCCCCAGCAGCCTCCCGGTGACGTTGATTGTCCCCAGGACCCCTGCCTCCCTGCTCGTCCACCTGAGCACCAGCATTGGAAGTGTTATAGATTCTAATGACCTTTAAGGGTCCAGGAAAGAGATGTGCAGAGACGCTGTGGGGGCCGGTTTCACCCCGCCCCACATTTGTTCGGCCACCTTAGGCTGACCGTTTCTGCCAGCCTAGATGCTCTGACCAGTAGTCTGCGCTTTCTTCAATTAGGCCCCTGAATTAACGTACAAACAGCACCAGGTGTCAGAGCCCTGCCCGCTCAACTCCCAGACAGTCCAGGGTCAGTGGTGATAAGGACCATGATGGTTACTGAGTCAACAGCCTTTTGAAGTAAACAGGAGTCCAGCCGGTCTTATTGGCCACCATCATCACGGTGTCTGTAGGCTTTTCTATGGTGACAGTGTGGTATACTGTTCCCCCGCCAAGATTATTAGCTCCCCTCTGGGTGCAGTAAGTCCTGCAAGCAGTAGTCTACTCTTTTGGGACACACTCTTGTTGTTTTATGAGAGAAACTCCAGGTCAAGTGATGTTCACACGAGTCGTCATGGTGCCCTGTTGCCCCCGGTTATCTCTCTGGATGTTGGAGTTGGAGGGCCTCCTCACTCGAGGTCGGTGTGCCCACGGAGCGAACCCTGCAACTTCAGGGCATGGTTGGTGGTTAGGATCACCACGTGGGGTCCTTTTCCCGTAGGAGGGAGGTGGCCTTTTGGGCTGCTGATTTCCAGGTTTTTAGATACCGCCAGTATCTTGGCCAGATGTGGCAGTGGGCCAAGCTCCTTAGTGACCGTAGTTTATCCTACCTGGATGGCATTCTTGCATTGTTCCATTTCAAGTGGTCCCAGTTTTTGCACTAATTCTCCAATGGCGATTCACCTTTCACCGGGAATGTAAAGGTCAAAGGGTTTAGCTAAATTAGGGAGTTCCAGGGCAAGGGTCTGAATTGACTGCTCTTTCCATTCTTGAAAGGCCACTTCTGGATTCTATTCAAAAGGATCATCATCTTTTCCTTTCAGTGTTTCATATAGAGGCCCAGCTAGTAGACTGTAGTTAGGGATCCAGAAGCAGCAAACCCTGGCCTCCCCAGGAACCCCTAAGCTGTCTTCTAGTTTTAGAAAGGGGTAAGGCTGAAAATGGTTTCTTCCCTTTCCTGGGATGGGCTTCTCTGACCTTGTGTGAGAATGAAGCCCAGGCAGGTCACCGCAGTCTGTGATATTTGAGCTTTTTCTCGGACAACTTCTATCCTTTATTGGCTTGGTAGTTCAGAGGCCTCCTTAGTAGGGCTGGCGATCAGAATGTCGTCTGCATATTGAAGGAGGGTTTCCTTTTCCAGAGGTAGAACTTTTAGGTCTTTAGCTAAGCTTTCCCCAAAGACGGTGTGGGAATTTTTGCACCCTTGGGGCCAGACGGCCCGGAAGTATTGTTTTAGTTGTATGTTGAGTCCTGCCACTCACAAGCCAAAATTTCTTGTGACTCTGGGACTAATGGAATACAAAAGAAGGCATCATTGAAGACTAATACAGAATACCATGTCCTGGTGGTTGGTAGAATGACCAGCAGGGTGTAGGAATTAGGAGCAACTGGAGGTATATCCTCGGTGGCTTCACTGACTGTCCTGACATCCTTTACCAGGTCCCCAGCAGCCCATGGGGCTCTCGTGGTCAGACCAATCGCAGAATATGGAGCTCACCTGGGCAGGTACCCCACCCCCACCCCAGCCCACGGGGCTCTTGTGATCAGGCCCCTCCCAGGATACAGAGCTACCCTTGCAGGTACCCTGGCAGGGCTGGGCACACAGGAACCGTGCACATAGCCCTCATTGCAGAGCACCCCCAGCTCACCTGTCGCTCAGAGCTGACACAGAGCACCTCAGAGCAGGACTTGAACTAACAAACAGCAGCTGCGACAGGTCTGTGACCCTGGGCATCACTCCGTGAGGCCTCCCTCCACCTGGTCTTCCAGAGACTTCCACTGCACCCGGGGCACCAGGCCTCTGTCTCCAACCACCACCCACCCCTCCTTTCCCTGACTCCTGGGTTCCTCTCATTAGGAGAGGGTTTTCTTGAAGTTGTCTCCCACTCATGGGCCAGATAAAATGATTAGAAAACAAGCCAAAGCTGCAGCCCCTTGTCTATCCTGACTCTCAGGAGCCCACACCTGTTCCTTGGACCTGGCCGGTTCAGCAAGTTCCATTTTCTGCAACTGTGAGCCCCTGAGGGGTGATGATTGGCTGACCTGGGCAGCCTTACCGTGCCGGCCAGCCCTCCCCAGGTGTGCCTGGGTTGAGATCAATATAAATACCACTCCAGGCAGCAAGAGCCCCTGCAGCCGTGCCTGACGCCATTTTCTCTGCCCTGTCAGCAGTCTCGGGGCTGGGCTGGTGGGAGGGAGTGAGAGGCCACGGCTTTGTGGGTGGCCCAGTGTGAGTGGGGCTCTGCTGGACTTTCTGCAGCAGTTGCCAGGCTGCCACCTGCTAAAGAAGAGGATGTGTCACCCATACCTGCTGCTGGAATTTCTCCCTGGGCAGAGGTGAGGAAGGAAAAAAGCAGTGGGGGCAGGGACAGGACGGGTATCTCAGGCAGGGAAATGGAAATCTTCCAGAAGAGCACCCAGGGCCAGGACCATCCTGGCTGGCCTGCAGGCACCAAGTCGGCCGGCATGCTGTCACTCGTGTGGCTCTATGGCCCTTCCTCTAGGCTTTCAAGTCCTTGTATATATTCAGGTGTTTTACCTGGGACGGGTGGGAATAGTTCAGCAGCAACTGGCCTGGGGCTCAGCTCACGTTTACTCACAGATGCCTCGGCACGGTGCCCCAGCTTTGCAATGAGGACGCTTGTTGCGTGGGGGCTGCTGGCTGAATGGGAGACGATTCCCCACCACTGACCAACTTCAGAATTGTTTACAACTGGAGCAAGTGCCCTGATACGGTTTTCCTCTGTGTAACTGGTGGGTTCTGTGTTTTTTTCTCTTTTTCGTTTTTGGTTCAAGGTAGATTTTATTCCTCTTTTTTGTATTTACAGATATAAGCATGGAAATAATTTATTCATATAAATACATGTATGTGCAGGGAATAATTGTTTTTTCTGTTTTATTTTTTAAATTTTATTTCTTTTTAATTTTGAATTTTATTTTATATTTTTATACAGCAGGTTCTTATTGGTTATCTATTTTATACATATAAATGTATACATGCCAATCCCAGTCTCTCAACTCCTCCCACCACCACCCCCCCAACAGCTTTCCCCCCTTGTTGTCCATACGTTTGTTGTCTACATCTGTTGCTCTATTTATGCCTTGCAAAATGGTTAATCTGTACAGTTTTTCTAGGTTCCACATATATGCATGAATATACCAGATTTGTTTTTCTCTTTCTGACTTACTTCACTCTGTATGACAGTCTCTAGATCCATCGACGTCTCTACAAATGACCCAATTTCATTCCTTTTCATGGCTTAGTAATATTCCATTTTATATATGTACCACAGCTTTATGCATTCGTCTGTCTGTGGGCATTTAGGTTGCTTCCATTACCTCGATATTGTAAATAGTGATGCAATGAACATTGCGGTGAATGACTCTTTTTGATTTATGGTTTTGTCTGGGTATATGTCCAGTACTGGGATTGCTGTATCATATGGTAATTCTATTGTTAGTTTCTTAAGAAATTCCATATTGTTCTCCATAATGACTGTATCAATTTATATTCCCAACAATAGTGGAAGAGGGTTCCTTTTCTCCACACCCTTTCCAGCATTATTTGTTTGTAGATTTTCTATGATGCCTATTCTACCAGGTGTGAGGTGATACCTCATTGTTGAATCCATTTCGTTGAGCAAGGGGTAGGTCTTGTCTATTACATATTTGGCTTATGGAACGGTATCTGTGCTAATTTCAAACTCTGCTTTTATGCAGCACCCCAACTCACCTTCCCCCTTAAGCAAGCATAAGTTGGTTTTCTAAATTTGAGACCCTGTTCTGTTTTGTAATTCAGTTCATGTGTAGCCAAGTTCACATTCCACGTATTAGTGATACCTTATGATGTTTCTTTTTCTGTGTGACTTATTTCACTTAGAATCATCGTGCCTCAATCCACTCATTATGCTGGTACGGGCCTGGTGACATAGATTACATTGCTGAGTGGTATTCTGTTGTACATAAGTACCGCAACTTCTTTATCCATTATTTGCTCTCTGGGATATTTAACTTGTGCCGCAGAAGAGATTCCTGTAAAAAGAGCCGTCCCAAATTTTGGGGTGGCTGTGTCTTTTTGATTTTAATTTCCCTAAGCTATAGGACCATAAGTGGAAGTGCCCTAGGCTCTGTTGCTTTGTTTTTTAGATGTTTCAGGAAACACCATACACTTCTACAGAGCTGCTGTTGGGAATTTACATCCCGCCCATCAGCATAACAAGGCTCCCAGTTCTCCGTGGCCTGTTCTGCCTTTCTGGATTTTACACTTTTTTCAGATGGCCCTTTTGACCGGGGGGAAGTGAGACTTCATTGTAGTGCAGATTTCCTTTGCAAGCTTGCTTGGTTGGCCAAAAAGGGCGTATGAGTTTTCTCCTGAATATATTCAGGAAAAAACACATACGCCCTTTTTGGCCAAGTGCATCATTGTCGACGTTCTTCCTCTTTTCCTGTGTTTTAAATGCAATCCAATTCCGATTCCTCCTGAAATCGGTTTCCTGCAATTCTGCCCCGCATTCAAGTCCTCTTGGCAGCCCTACTTCAGTATATTTTCGGACAATAGCTGTCATTTATAAATCTGCAGGTTTGTGAATTACAGTGCCCCTGAGCTCCTTTCTTCAACTCGCTTTCTTTTGAGCTGGCCACAACACCGCAGGATTGCTTCAGGCCCTAATCTGGTTCCGGCACGGCATGCTGAGCCTTTGGTTTATTCCTCTTCCCTGTGGGAAATGAGAGTTAAATTTGCCCGTCCAGACACCTCCAGCTAGTCTCTCATTGGTTCTCGCTATTCCTGTTTATCTTCCGCAGAAATTGCAAACTGGGCCAAACAGGAGGTTAAAGGGACTGACTCTCCAAGTTGGGAGAGTGTTAGTAAAGCGTCTGGAATGTTGCACCCGAGTACCAGGGAACGAAAAGTGAGACACATTTGAACACGTTTCTCGATCACACGGTGGATCATACTCTGGGTTCCACATGCATGTTTTAGCTGAAGGAAGAATCTCTTAAACCTGGAGAGTTGAGACCCATGGAATGGGTACCATGCAATATGACTTCAAAGGGTCTGCATTTGCTCACCGAACCTCTCCAATCCTATCACTGCTGAGTTTATGCCCCTGTACACATGCTTGATTCTCTTTCGGAGACATAGCAATCCATAGGTTTTAAGATACTTACTAGTGAGGTACATTCTTAAGCGTTTAATATGCGGTGTTGAGTCCATTTCGTTGAGCAAGGAGTAGCTCTTGTCTATTCCATATTTGGCTTAAGGAACTTTATCTGTGCTCATTTCAATCTCTGGTTTTATGCAGCACCCCAACTCACCTTTCCCCTTAAACAAGCATAAGTTGGTTTTCTAAATTTGAGACCCTGTTCTGTTCTGTAATTCAGTTCCTGTGTAGCCAAGTTTACATTCCGTGTGTTAGTGATATCTTATGATGTTTCTGTTTCTGTGTGACTTATTTCAGTTAGAATCATCGTACCTGAATCCACTCATTATGCTGCTACGGGCCTGATGACATAGATTTCATTGCTGAGTGATACTGCATTGTACGTAAGTACCACAAGTTCTTTATCCATTTTTCACTTTCTGTGATATTGAACTTGTACGGTAAATGAGGTTCTTGTAAACAGAGGCGTCCCAAACATTGGGGTGGCTGTATCTTTTTGATTTTAATTTCCCTAAGCTATAGGACCATAAGTGGAAGTGCCGTAGGCTCTGTTGCTTTGTTTTTTAGATGTTTCAGGAAACACCATACACTTCTCCCGAGTGTCTGTTGGCAATTTACATCCCGCCCATCAGCATAACAAGGCTCCCAGTTCTCCAGGGCCTGTCCTGCCTTTCTGGATTTTACACATTTTGCAGATGGCCCTTTTGACCGGGGGGAAGTGAGACTTCATTGTAGTGCAGATTTCCTTTGCAAGCTTGCTTGGTTGGCCAAAAAGGGCATATGCGTTTTTTCCTGAATATATTCAGGAAAAAACGCATACGCCCTTTTTGGCCAAGTGCATCATTGTGGACGTTCTGCCTCTTTTCCTATGCTTTCAATGCAATTCCAGTCTACCTCCTGAAATCGGTTTCCTGCAATTCTGCCCCGCTTTCAAGTCCTCTTGGCAGCCTTACTTCAGTATATTTTTGGACGATAGTTGTCATTTATAACTCTGCAGGTTTGTGAATTACAGTGCCCCTGAGCGCCTTTCTTCAACTCGTTTTCTTGTGAGCTGGCCGCAACACCGCAGGATGGCTTCAGGCCCTAATCTGGTTCCGGCACGGCACGCTGAGCCTTTGGTTATTTCCTCTTCCTGGTGGGAAATGAGAGTTAAATTTGCCCGTCCAGACACCTCCAGCTAGTCTCTCATTGGTTCTCGCTATTCCTGTTCATCTTCCGCAGAAATTGCAAACTGGGCCAAACAGGAGGTTAAAGGGACTGACTCTCCAAGTCGGGAGAGTGTTAGTAAAGCGTCTGGAATGTTGCACCCGAGTACCAGGGTACGAAAACTGAGACATATTTGAACACGTCTCCCGATCACATGGTTGATCATACTCTAGGTTCCACATGCATGTTTTAGCTGAAGGAAGAATACCTTAAACCTGGGTAGTTGAAACCCGTGGAATGGGTACCATGCAATATGACTTCAAAGGGTCTTCATTTGCTCACCGAACCTCTCCAATCCTATCACTGCTGCGTTTATGTCCCTGTACACATGCTTGATTCTCTTTCGGAGACATAGCAATCCATAGGTTTTAAGATACTTAAGAGTCAGGTACATTCTTAGGCGTTTAATATGCGGTGTTGAGTCCATTTCGTTGAGCAAGGAGTAGCTCTTGTCTATTCCATATTTGGCTTAAGGAACTTTATCTGTGCTCATTTCAATCTCTGGTTTTATGCAGCACCCCAACTCACCTTTCCCCTTAAATAAGCATAAGTTGGTTTTCTAAATTTGAGACCCTGTTCTGTTCTGTAATTCAGTTCCTGTGTAGCCAAGTTTACATTCCGTGTATTACTGATATCTTATGATGTTTCTTTTTCTGTGTGACTTATTTCAGTTAGAATCATCGTACCTGAATCCACTCATTGTGCTGCTACGGGCCTGATGACATAGATTTCACTGCTGAGTGATACTGCATTGTACGTAAGTACCACAAGTTCTTTATCCATTTTTCACTTTCTGTGATATTGAACTTGTACGGTAAACGAGGTTCTTGTAAACAGAGGCGTCCCAAACATTGGGGTGGCTGTATCTTTTTGATTTTAATTTCCCTAAGCTATAGGACCATAAGTGGAAGTGCCCTAGGCTCTGTTGCTTTGTTTTTTAGATGTTTCAGGAAACACCATACACTTCTCCCGAGTGTCTGTTGGCAATTGACATCCCGCCCATCAGCATAACAAGGCTCCCAGTTCTCCATGGCCTGTCCTGCCTTTCTGGATTTTACACTTTTTTCAGATGGCCCTTTTGACCGGGGGGAAGTGAGACTTCATTGTAGTGCAGATTTCCTTTGCAAGCTTGCTTGGTTGGCCAAAAAGGGCGTATGCGTTTTTTCCTGAATATATTCAGGAAAAAACGCATAAGCGCTTTTTGGCCAAGTGCATTCTTGTGGACCTTCTGCCTCTTTTCCTATGCTTTCAATGCAATTCCAGTCTACATCCTGAAATCGGTTTCCTGCAATTCTGCCCCGCTTTCAACTCCTTTTGGCAGCCTTACTTCAGTATATTTTTGGACGATAGCTGTCATTTATAACTCTGCAGGTTTGTGAATTACAGTGCCCCTGAGCTCCTTTCTTCAACTCGCTTTCTTGTGACCTGGCCGCAACACTGCAGGATGGCTTCAGGCCCTAATCTGGTTCCGGCACGGCACGCTGAGCCTTTGGTTATTTCCTCTTCCTGGTGGGAAATGAGAGTTAAATTTGCCCGTCCAGACACCTCCAGCTAGTCTCTCATTGGTTCTCGCTATTCCTGTTCATCTTCCGCAGAAATTGCAAACTGGGCCAAACAGGAGGTTAAAGGGACTGACTCTCCAAGTCGGGAGAGTGTTAGTAAAGCGTCTGGAATGTTGCACCCGAGTACCAGGGTACGAAAACTGAGACATATTTGAACACGTCCCCCGATCACATGGTTGATCATACTCTAGGTTCCACATGCATGTTTTAGCTGAAGGAAGAATACCTTAAACCTGGGTAGTTGAAACCCGTGGAATGGGTACCATGCAATATGACTTCAAAGGGTCTTCATTTGCTCACCGAACCTCTCCAATCCTATCACTGCTGCGTTTATGCCCCTGTACACACGCTTGATTCTCTTTCAGACATAGCCATCCATACGTTTTAAGATTCTTACTAGTCAGGTATATTCTTTGGCGTTTAATATGGGGTGTTGAGTCCATTTCGTTGAGCAAGGAGTAGCTCTTGTCTATTCCATATTTGGCTTAAGGAACTTTATCTGTGCTCATTTCAATCTCTGGTTTTATGCAGCACCCCAACTCACCTTTACCCTTAAGCAAGCATAAGTTGGTTTTCTAAATTGGAGACCCTGTTCTGTTCTGTAATTCAGTTCCTGAGTAGCCAAGTTTACATTCCGTGTATTACTGATATCTTATGATGTTTCTTTTTCTGTGTGACTTATTTCAGTTAGAATCATCATACCTGAATCCACTCATTGTGTTGCTAAGGGCCTGATGACATAGATTTCATTGCTGAGTGATATTGCATTGTACGTAAGTACCACAACTTCTTTATCCATTTTTCACTTTCTGCGATATTGAACTTGTACCGTAAACGAGGTTCTTGTAAACAGAGCCGTCCCAAACTTTGGGGTGGCTGTGTCTTTTTAATTTTAATTTCCCTAATCTATAGGACCATAAGTGGAAGTGCCCTAGGCTCTGTTGCTTTGTTTTTTAGATGTTTCAGGAAACACCATACACTTCTCCAGAGTGGCTGTTGGCAATTTCCATCCCGCCCATCAGCATAAGAAGGCTCCCAGTTCTCCATGCCCTGTCGTGCCTTTATGGATTTTACACTTTTTTCAGATGGCCCTTTTGACCGGGGGGAAGTGAGACTTCATTGTAGTGCAGATTTCCTTTGCAAGCTTGCTTGGTTGGCCAAAAAGTGTGTATGCGTTTTTTCCTGAATATATTCAGGAAAAAACACATACGCCCTTTTTGGCCAAGTGCATCATTGTCGAGGTTCTGACTCTCTTCATATGTTTTCAATGCAATTCCAGTCTACCTCCTGAAATCGGTTTCCTGCACTTCTGCCTTGCTTTCAATGTCTCTTCATAGCCTTACCTCAATATATTTTTTGAAAATAGTTGGCCTTTATAACTCTGCAGGTTTTTGAATTGCGGTGGCCCTTAGCCCCACTTTTCAGCTCTTATTTTTGTGGTCTTGCCCCATAACCACAGGATTCCTTGAAGCCCTATTTTTCTTCTGGGGCACCTTGCTGTGCCTTTGGTTAATTCTTCTTACTGATGTGGCATTAGAGTGACATGTGCCCATTGAAACCACTACAGCTTGTTTCTCACTGGTTCCCCCTATTCCCATTCATCCTCCACACTAACTGCAGACTGTGCGATACCAGAACTTAAAGGCATTGACTCCATGTGGGGATGTTGTTAGTAAAGCGGCTGGAATGTCGATCCGCAGCCCCAGGAGAGGAAAAATGAGGTGCGTTTTAGAAACCTTTCCCGATCATATGGTATACCAGTCGCTGGGTTTCCCAAGCATGGTTTAGCTGTAGGAAGATTCCCTTCAACCTGGAGTGTTGGGACCCTTGGACTGAGTAGCATGAAGTATTGCATTAAACTTTCGGCAGTTGCTCACCAAAGCTCACCAATCCTCTCAGCCCCAAGTGTCCAGCCTTATGTCTTATCCAGCTGTGGGTTTATATGTGGTCAATCCAGGTTGCAATCCAGGTTGCATCACAGCCCCTGAGCGAATTTTGTAAGAATTTTTCTCTCTTTCATTGTTTCAGCGTTTTCTTTTTAAAATTTATTTCTATAATGGGGTTTAGCTCATTTTCACTGCTGTGTTTGTGCCGCTCTGCACACACTTGATTCCCTTATGGAGATATATCAATACATGGGTTTTAAGATTCTTATTACTCAGATATATTTCTCTGCGGTGTATAGGGTGTGTTGAGGCCAGTTCATTGAGCAAGGTGTAGATCTTGTCTAATACCTATTTGGTTTATTGAACGGTATCTGTGCTAATTTCAAACTCTGGTTTTATGCATCACCCTACCTCTCCTTTCCCCTTAAGCTGACATAAGTGTGTTTTCTAAATGTGAGACACTGTTCTGTTCTGTAATTCATTTCTTGTGCAGCCATATTTACCCTCCCTCTATAAGTGATATCTTATGATATGTTTCTTTTTCTGTTTGACTTATTTCAAGTAGTATTATCGGACCTAAATCCACTCTTTATCCTTCTACTAGCCTTATTACATTGATTTCATGGTGAAGAGATATTCCATCGTACATAAGTACCACATCTTCTTTATCCATTGTTCTCTTTCCTGGGATATTTAAGGTGTACTGAAGTTGAGGTTCTTGTAAACAGAGTAGCCCTAAACTGTGGTGTGCTTGTGTCTTGTTGATTTTTAGACTTCCCTAGATATACTCCCATGATTGGAAGTGTCCTATGCTCTGTAGCTCTGTTTTTTAGATGATTTAGGAACCACCATACACTTCTCCAGAGTGGCTCTCGGCAGTTCACACACTGCCCATCAGCGTATAAAGGCTCCCTGTTCTCCATGGCCTGTCCTGCCTTTCTGGATTTTACACTTTTTTAGGATGGCCCTTTTGACCGGTGGGAAGTGAGACTTCTTTGTTGTGCACATTTGCATTGCTTACTTGCTTCGTTGCCCATAAAGTGCGTATGCGTTTTTTCCTGGATATAATCAGGAAAAAACGCATACGCCCTTTTGGGCCAACTGCATCATTGTCGAAATTCTGCCGCTTTTCATGTGCATTAAAGACGAGTCCAATCTATCTCTTGAAATCTGTTTCTTGCAATTCTGTCTTGCATTCAGATCCTCTTCTTTGCCTTACCTCAACATATTTTTGGACATTAGTTTTCATTTATAACTCTGCAGGTTTGTGAATTGCAGTGACCCTGAGCTCCATTTTTTAAGTTGCTCTTTTGTGAGCTGGCCTCAAACCCGCAGGATTGCTTCAGGCCCTATTTTGGCTCCGGCGAGGCAGGCTGAGCCTTTCTTTAATTCTTATTCTTAATGGGAAATTAGAGTGATATGTGCCCGTCCAAACCCCTACAACTATTCTCTCATTGGTTCCCCCTCTTCCCGTTCATCCTCCTCACAATTTGCAAAATGTGTGAAACAGAAGTTTAAATGTGCTGATTCTCCAAGTGGGGAGATTCTAAGTAACATGGCTGGAATGGTGAACAGGAGCACCAGGAGAGGATAAATGAGGTGCATTTTAGACACATCTCCCGATCACATGGTGTACAGTCCTCTGGGTTTTCCATGCATGTTTTAGCTGTAGGAAGATCCCTTGAACCTGCAGATTTGGGACCCATTGAATGGGTACCAGGTAGTATTACTTTAAAGGGTGTGCATTTCCTCACCCAACCTCACATTCCTCTTAGCGCAAACAGTTTCCAGCCTTATGTCTCATCCTGCTGTGGGTCTAGATGTGTTCAATCCATGTTGCATCACCGTCCCTGAGGAAAAGTTGTAAGAGGTTTTCTCTGTCTCTCTGTCATTTATTTTTTTCAATTTATTACTATATTGGTTACAGCTGATTTTCAAAGCTCTGTTTCTTGCTGCTGTACATCCACTTGATTCACGTACAGAGAGTCATCAATAAATTCTTTTTCAGATTCTTACCAGTCGTATATATTCTTTTCCGGTGACTTGAGTGTGCTGAGTGCAGTTCTTTTAGCTACTGTGTAGGCCTTGTTGATTATCAGTTTGGTATTTGGAATGGTATCTTTGCTAATTTCAACCTCCTGGATGATGCCTCACCCCTCCCCACCTTTCCCGTTTAGCAGCCTTATGCGTGTTTTCTACATATTTGACTATGTTTTTGTTTTGTAATTTATTTCATGTGTAGCCATTTTGGATTCCACCTTTAAGTGATATCTTATGATATGTGTCTTTTTCTTTTTGAATTCTGTCACTTAGAATGATCATACGTAACTCCTCCGGAGTTGTTACAACTGGCCATATTTCATTGATTTCCAGGCTGAATAATATTCCACTCTACCTAAGTACCACATCTCTATCCATTTTTTCCCTCCAGAGACATTTAAGTTATATCCTAGTCGAGGATCTTTTAAACAGAGAGGGGGTAAACATTGGGGTGCCTGTGTCCTCTCGATTTTTGTTTTTCCCAAGATATACGCCCATGAGTGCAAGTGCCCTATGCTCTGTAGCTCATTTTTTAGATGCTTTAGTAAACACAATACACTTCTCCAGAATGGCCGTTGGCAATATACATTTCCACTATAAGTCTCACAGGGCTCCCTCTTCTCGTTGCCCTGTCCTGCATTTCTGTTGTTTACGCTTTATGAGGATGGCTCTTCTGACTGATGCGAAGTGATATCTTTTGTAGTATTGACTTCCAGTGCCCACCTGTTTGGTTGGCTAAAAAAGTGTATGCCCTTTTCTTGAATATATACAGAAAAAAACGCATACACCCTTTTTGGCCAACTGCAATGTTGGCAATGTTGGCAATGTTCAGCTCCTTTTCTTGTGCTTAATGGCGAGTCCTTTCTACCTCCTCAAATCCCTTTCCTGCCATTCTCCCTTGCTTACAAGTCCTTTTCTCTGACTTTCCTCAAGACATTTTTCAGTGATGGATATTTTCAACTCTGCAGTTTTGTGAATTTTACTGCCCCTGAGTTCCATTGTTCAACTTGTGTTTATGGGAACTGGCCACAAAGCAGCGGGATTTCCTCAAGCCCTATACTGTTTCCATGGGCAACCCTAGCCTTTGGTCAATTCGTCTTCCTGATTGGAAATTAGAGTGACATGTGCCTGTCTGAACACCTAGGACTTGTCTCTCATTGTTCTTCATCCTTCCGCTTCATCCTCTGGACAAATTCCAAACTGTACGCAACAGGATGTTGACAGTGCTGACATCTCCAAGTGGGGAGACTGTTAGTAAAGACGCTGGAGGGGTGAACCCGAGCACCAGGAGATGAGGAGATGAGATGCCTTTTCCAAACTCTTCCCGATCAGACGGTATACCATCCTCTGGGTGTGACAGACATGTTTTAGCAGTAGGAAGAGTCCCATTCATGTAAGGAGAACACCAGGGCTTTTTCAAAATCAGTGTCTCCCCGAAACCCAAACTGGGGAAGTTTTTAAGCTACGGCTACACATATGTTCATTAAGGGCCTTGGGAAGTAGGCAGAGTCCAAACTTTAGATGATTGAAGTCTTCAGGGTCAGAAGCACTCACCACCAGCTTCCCTTAGGCTACACTTTAACTATCATTGATAGATGATGTCAATAAAAATATCTATTCTTTTTCAGATTATTTCCCCTTATAGGTTATTGCAAAATGTTGAGTGTAGTTCCCTGTGCTATACAGTAGTTCCTTGTTGATGATTTATTTTATACATAGCAGTGTGTATGTGTTAATTCCAAACTGTTAATTTATCCCTCCTCCCACCTTTCCCCTTTGGTAATAATAAATTATAAGATTTTATACTTCTCAGAAATGGGGGAGCTGAAAGAGAGGTATCATTTTCAATGGAAAAGCATTTAAAACAAGATTGAAGGTTTAACCAAGATTATTAGATGTACATCCTTGGAAAGAAATCACTTCGTTTCTCTAATATTGACCTGACAAATAAGACAAACCTTTTCACTGAACTTGCTTATAAAAAGTGATGGAAATATCAAATGGAAGTGTTAGAAACATCTTATTTTACCCGAGCCTTATACACTGTTCTATGTTAACTACAGTTTGGCTCACACATCTGTTCATTGAGGTTACAATAGTCTCAATTTCTGTTACTGATCCTCCAGAGTGGACCCCAACAAGTGTCCCCCTGCCCAGTGTCATTGGGGCCAACAGATCGAGACTGAGTTTGGTTCACAAGCAAAGGAAACTTTATATTTTGATCAGAGAATGGAGAGGTGAGAGCATGCACTACCCCGTGGGCTGTGGGCTGGGCTGCTGTGTAGAGATCCTGTCAGAGTCAGTGGGAGGGAGGGAGGCGGCAGAGCTCTCGAGGGCCGGGTTGGCTGTAGCTCAGGCTCTATATCGTGGAGTCTGCACTGGGCCCCAGGAGCTGAGGTGTCGACCCAGCCATTCTGCACTAGGAAATCTGGTCTGAAGTGCCGGGTGTGGAACCTCTGCATGCGGGACCCTAGGAGCACGTGAAATTAGACAAAGCACAAAGGATAAAAAAGGTTAGACTTGACTTTATTGCCCAGATTCTATTTTTATCTCCCAGGGATTTTTAATGGGCTTTGCTGGGGACAAACCCCTCCTCTGCCTTTTGTCCCGTTCCTCATTCTTGGAGTGCTGAGGGTGCAGACCCTTCTTCTGTAACTGCTGAGTGCTGAGTTGGGAGCCCTCATACCCTGGGGCGAGGGTCAGAGCTTCTCCCCAGCAGCCTCCCGGTGACGTTGATTGTCCCCAGGACCCCTGCCTCCCTGCTCGTCCACCTGAGCACCAGCATTGGAAGTGTTATAGATTCTAATGACCTTTAAGGGTCCAGGAAAGAGATGTGCAGAGACGCTGTGGGGGCCGGTTTCACCCCGCCCCACATTTGTTCGGCCACCTTAGGCTGACCGTTTCTGCCAGCCTAGATGCTCTGACCAGTAGTCTGCGCTTTCTTCAATTAGGCCCCTGAATTAACGTACAAACAGCACCAGGTGTCAGAGCCCTGCCCGCTCAACTCCCAGACAGTCCAGGGTCAGTGGTGATAAGGACCATGATGGTTACTGAGTCAACAGCCTTTTGAAGTAAACAGGAGTCCAGCCGGTCTTATTGGCCACCATCATCACGGTGTCTGTAGGCTTTTCTATGGTGACAGTGTGGTATACTGTTCCCCCGCCAAGATTATTAGCTCCCCTCTGGGTGCAGTAAGTCCTGCAAGCAGTAGTCTACTCTTTTGGGACACACTCTTGTTGTTTTATGAGAGAAACTCCAGGTCAAGTGATGTTCACACGAGTCGTCATGGTGCCCTGTTGCCCCCGGTTATCTCTCTGGATGTTGGAGTTGGAGGGCCTCCTCACTCGAGGTCGGTGTGCCCACGGAGCGAACCCTGCAACTTCAGGGCATGGTTGGTGGTTAGGATCACCACGTGGGGTCCTTTTCCCGTAGGAGGGAGGTGGCCTTTTGGGCTGCTGATTTCCAGGTTTTTAGATACCGCCAGTATCTTGGCCAGATGTGGCAGTGGGCCAAGCTCCTTAGTGACCGTAGTTTATCCTACCTGGATGGCATTCTTGCATTGTTCCATTTCAAGTGGTCCCAGTTTTTGCACTAATTCTCCAATGGCGATTCACCTTTCACCGGGAATGTAAAGGTCAAAGGGTTTAGCTAAATTAGGGAGTTCCAGGGCAAGGGTCTGAATTGACTGCTCTTTCCATTCTTGAAAGGCCACTTCTGGATTCTATTCAAAAGGATCATCATCTTTTCCTTTCAGTGTTTCATATAGAGGCCCAGCTAGTAGACTGTAGTTAGGGATCCAGAAGCAGCAAACCCTGGCCTCCCCAGGAACCCCTAAGCTGTCTTCTAGTTTTAGAAAGGGGTAAGGCTGAAAATGGTTTCTTCCCTTTCCTGGGATGGGCTTCTCTGACCTTGTGTGAGAATGAAGCCCAGGCAGGTCACCGCAGTCTGTGATATTTGAGCTTTTTCTCGGACAACTTCTATCCTTTATTGGCTTGGTAGTTCAGAGGCCTCCTTAGTAGGGCTGGCGATCAGAATGTCGTCTGCATATTGAAGGAGGGTTTCCTTTTCCAGAGGTAGAACTTTTAGGTCTTTAGCTAAGCTTTCCCCAAAGACGGTGTGGGAATTTTTGCACCCTTGGGGCCAGACGGCCCGGAAGTATTGTTTTAGTTGTATGTTGAGTCCTGCCACTCACAAGCCAAAATTTCTTGTGACTCTGGGACTAATGGAATACAAAAGAAGGCATCATTGAAGACTAATACAGAATACCATGTCCTGGTGGTTGGTAGAATGACCAGCAGGGTGTAGGAATTAGGAGCAACTGGAGGTATATCCTCGGTGGCTTCACTGACTGTCCTGACATCCTTTACCAGGTCCCCAGCAGCCCATGGGGCTCTCGTGGTCAGACCAATCGCAGAATATGGAGCTCACCTGGGCAGGTACCCCACCCCCACCCCAGCCCACGGGGCTCTTGTGATCAGGCCCCTCCCAGGATACAGAGCTACCCTTGCAGGTACCCTGGCAGGGCTGGGCACACAGGAACCGTGCACATAGCCCTCATTGCAGAGCACCCCCAGCTCACCTGTCGCTCAGAGCTGACACAGAGCACCTCAGAGCAGGACTTGAACTAACAAACAGCAGCTGCGACAGGTCTGTGACCCTGGGCATCACTCCGTGAGGCCTCCCTCCACCTGGTCTTCCAGAGACTTCCACTGCACCCGGGGCACCAGGCCTCTGTCTCCAACCACCACCCACCCCTCCTTTCCCTGACTCCTGGGTTCCTCTCATTAGGAGAGGGTTTTCTTGAAGTTGTCTCCCACTCATGGGCCAGATAAAATGATTAGAAAACAAGCCAAAGCTGCAGCCCCTTGTCTATCCTGACTCTCAGGAGCCCACACCTGTTCCTTGGACCTGGCCGGTTCAGCAAGTTCCATTTTCTGCAACTGTGAGCCCCTGAGGGGTGATGATTGGCTGACCTGGGCAGCCTTACCGTGCCGGCCAGCCCTCCCCAGGTGTGCCTGGGTTGAGATCAATATAAATACCACTCCAGGCAGCAAGAGCCCCTGCAGCCGTGCCTGACGCCATTTTCTCTGCCCTGTCAGCAGTCTCGGGGCTGGGCTGGTGGGAGGGAGTGAGAGGCCACGGCTTTGTGGGTGGCCCAGTGTGAGTGGGGCTCTGCTGGACTTTCTGCAGCAGTTGCCAGGCTGCCACCTGCTAAAGAAGAGGATGTGTCACCCATACCTGCTGCTGGAATTTCTCCCTGGGCAGAGGTGAGGAAGGAAAAAAGCAGTGGGGGCAGGGACAGGACGGGTATCTCAGGCAGGGAAATGGAAATCTTCCAGAAGAGCACCCAGGGCCAGGACCATCCTGGCTGGCCTGCAGGCACCAAGTCGGCCGGCATGCTGTCACTCGTGTGGCTCTATGGCCCTTCCTCTAGGCTTTCAAGTCCTTGTATATATTCAGGTGTTTTACCTGGGACGGGTGGGAATAGTTCAGCAGCAACTGGCCTGGGGCTCAGCTCACGTTTACTCACAGATGCCTCGGCACGGTGCCCCAGCTTTGCAATGAGGACGCTTGTTGCGTGGGGGCTGCTGGCTGAATGGGAGACGATTCCCCACCACTGACCAACTTCAGAATTGTTTACAACTGGAGCAAGTGCCCTGATACGGTTTTCCTCTGTGTAACTGGTGGGTTCTGTGTTTTTTTCTCTTTTTCGTTTTTGGTTCAAGGTAGATTTTATTCCTCTTTTTTGTATTTACAGATATAAGCATGGAAATAATTTATTCATATAAATACATGTATGTGCAGGGAATAATTGTTTTTTCTGTTTTATTTTTTAAATTTTATTTCTTTTTAATTTTGAATTTTATTTTATATTTTTATACAGCAGGTTCTTATTGGTTATCTATTTTATACATATAAATGTATACATGCCAATCCCAGTCTCTCAACTCCTCCCACCACCACCCCCCCAACAGCTTTCCCCCCTTGTTGTCCATACGTTTGTTGTCTACATCTGTTGCTCTATTTATGCCTTGCAAAATGGTTAATCTGTACAGTTTTTCTAGGTTCCACATATATGCATGAATATACCAGATTTGTTTTTCTCTTTCTGACTTACTTCACTCTGTATGACAGTCTCTAGATCCATCGACGTCTCTACAAATGACCCAATTTCATTCCTTTTCATGGCTTAGTAATATTCCATTTTATATATGTACCACAGCTTTATGCATTCGTCTGTCTGTGGGCATTTAGGTTGCTTCCATTACCTCGATATTGTAAATAGTGATGCAATGAACATTGCGGTGAATGACTCTTTTTGATTTATGGTTTTGTCTGGGTATATGTCCAGTACTGGGATTGCTGTATCATATGGTAATTCTATTGTTAGTTTCTTAAGAAATTCCATATTGTTCTCCATAATGACTGTATCAATTTATATTCCCAACAATAGTGGAAGAGGGTTCCTTTTCTCCACACCCTTTCCAGCATTATTTGTTTGTAGATTTTCTATGATGCCTATTCTACCAGGTGTGAGGTGATACCTCATTGTTGAATCCATTTCGTTGAGCAAGGGGTAGGTCTTGTCTATTACATATTTGGCTTATGGAACGGTATCTGTGCTAATTTCAAACTCTGCTTTTATGCAGCACCCCAACTCACCTTCCCCCTTAAGCAAGCATAAGTTGGTTTTCTAAATTTGAGACCCTGTTCTGTTTTGTAATTCAGTTCATGTGTAGCCAAGTTCACATTCCACGTATTAGTGATACCTTATGATGTTTCTTTTTCTGTGTGACTTATTTCACTTAGAATCATCGTGCCTCAATCCACTCATTATGCTGGTACGGGCCTGGTGACATAGATTACATTGCTGAGTGGTATTCTGTTGTACATAAGTACCGCAACTTCTTTATCCATTATTTGCTCTCTGGGATATTTAACTTGTGCCGCAGAAGAGATTCCTGTAAAAAGAGCCGTCCCAAATTTTGGGGTGGCTGTGTCTTTTTGATTTTAATTTCCCTAAGCTATAGGACCATAAGTGGAAGTGCCCTAGGCTCTGTTGCTTTGTTTTTTAGATGTTTCAGGAAACACCATACACTTCTACAGAGCTGCTGTTGGGAATTTACATCCCGCCCATCAGCATAACAAGGCTCCCAGTTCTCCGTGGCCTGTTCTGCCTTTCTGGATTTTACACTTTTTTCAGATGGCCCTTTTGACCGGGGGGAAGTGAGACTTCATTGTAGTGCAGATTTCCTTTGCAAGCTTGCTTGGTTGGCCAAAAAGGGCGTATGAGTTTTCTCCTGAATATATTCAGGAAAAAACACATACGCCCTTTTTGGCCAAGTGCATCATTGTCGACGTTCTTCCTCTTTTCCTGTGTTTTAAATGCAATCCAATTCCGATTCCTCCTGAAATCGGTTTCCTGCAATTCTGCCCCGCATTCAAGTCCTCTTGGCAGCCCTACTTCAGTATATTTTCGGACAATAGCTGTCATTTATAAATCTGCAGGTTTGTGAATTACAGTGCCCCTGAGCTCCTTTCTTCAACTCGCTTTCTTTTGAGCTGGCCACAACACCGCAGGATTGCTTCAGGCCCTAATCTGGTTCCGGCACGGCATGCTGAGCCTTTGGTTTATTCCTCTTCCCTGTGGGAAATGAGAGTTAAATTTGCCCGTCCAGACACCTCCAGCTAGTCTCTCATTGGTTCTCGCTATTCCTGTTTATCTTCCGCAGAAATTGCAAACTGGGCCAAACAGGAGGTTAAAGGGACTGACTCTCCAAGTTGGGAGAGTGTTAGTAAAGCGTCTGGAATGTTGCACCCGAGTACCAGGGAACGAAAAGTGAGACACATTTGAACACGTTTCTCGATCACACGGTGGATCATACTCTGGGTTCCACATGCATGTTTTAGCTGAAGGAAGAATCTCTTAAACCTGGAGAGTTGAGACCCATGGAATGGGTACCATGCAATATGACTTCAAAGGGTCTGCATTTGCTCACCGAACCTCTCCAATCCTATCACTGCTGAGTTTATGCCCCTGTACACATGCTTGATTCTCTTTCGGAGACATAGCAATCCATAGGTTTTAAGATACTTACTAGTGAGGTACATTCTTAAGCGTTTAATATGCGGTGTTGAGTCCATTTCGTTGAGCAAGGAGTAGCTCTTGTCTATTCCATATTTGGCTTAAGGAACTTTATCTGTGCTCATTTCAATCTCTGGTTTTATGCAGCACCCCAACTCACCTTTCCCCTTAAACAAGCATAAGTTGGTTTTCTAAATTTGAGACCCTGTTCTGTTCTGTAATTCAGTTCCTGTGTAGCCAAGTTTACATTCCGTGTGTTAGTGATATCTTATGATGTTTCTGTTTCTGTGTGACTTATTTCAGTTAGAATCATCGTACCTGAATCCACTCATTATGCTGCTACGGGCCTGATGACATAGATTTCATTGCTGAGTGATACTGCATTGTACGTAAGTACCACAAGTTCTTTATCCATTTTTCACTTTCTGTGATATTGAACTTGTACGGTAAATGAGGTTCTTGTAAACAGAGGCGTCCCAAACATTGGGGTGGCTGTATCTTTTTGATTTTAATTTCCCTAAGCTATAGGACCATAAGTGGAAGTGCCCTAGGCTCTGTTGCTTTGTTTTTTAGATGTTTCAGGAAACACCATACACTTCTCCCGAGTGTCTGTTGGCAATTTACATCCCGCCCATCAGCATAACAAGGCTCCCAGTTCTCCAGGGCCTGTCCTGCCTTTCTGGATTTTACACATTTTGCAGATGGCCCTTTTGACCGGGGGGAAGTGAGACTTCATTGTAGTGCAGATTTCCTTTGCAAGCTTGCTTGGTTGGCCAAAAAGGGCATATGCGTTTTTTCCTGAATATATTCAGGAAAAAACGCATACGCCCTTTTTGGCCAAGTGCATCATTGTGGACGTTCTGCCTCTTTTCCTATGCTTTCAATGCAATTCCAGTCTACCTCCTGAAATCGGTTTCCTGCAATTCTGCCCCGCTTTCAAGTCCTCTTGGCAGCCTTACTTCAGTATATTTTTGGACGATAGTTGTCATTTATAACTCTGCAGGTTTGTGAATTACAGTGCCCCTGAGCGCCTTTCTTCAACTCGTTTTCTTGTGAGCTGGCCGCAACACCGCAGGATGGCTTCAGGCCCTAATCTGGTTCCGGCACGGCACGCTGAGCCTTTGGTTATTTCCTCTTCCTGGTGGGAAATGAGAGTTAAATTTGCCCGTCCAGACACCTCCAGCTAGTCTCTCATTGGTTCTCGCTATTCCTGTTCATCTTCCGCAGAAATTGCAAACTGGGCCAAACAGGAGGTTAAAGGGACTGACTCTCCAAGTCGGGAGAGTGTTAGTAAAGCGTCTGGAATGTTGCACCCGAGTACCAGGGTACGAAAACTGAGACATATTTGAACACGTCTCCCGATCACATGGTTGATCATACTCTAGGTTCCACATGCATGTTTTAGCTGAAGGAAGAATACCTTAAACCTGGGTAGTTGAAACCCGTGGAATGGGTACCATGCAATATGACTTCAAAGGGTCTTCATTTGCTCACCGAACCTCTCCAATCCTATCACTGCTGCGTTTATGTCCCTGTACACATGCTTGATTCTCTTTCGGAGACATAGCAATCCATAGGTTTTAAGATACTTAAGAGTCAGGTACATTCTTAGGCGTTTAATATGCGGTGTTGAGTCCATTTCGTTGAGCAAGGAGTAGCTCTTGTCTATTCCATATTTGGCTTAAGGAACTTTATCTGTGCTCATTTCAATCTCTGGTTTTATGCAGCACCCCAACTCACCTTTCCCCTTAAATAAGCATAAGTTGGTTTTCTAAATTTGAGACCCTGTTCTGTTCTGTAATTCAGTTCCTGTGTAGCCAAGTTTACATTCCGTGTATTACTGATATCTTATGATGTTTCTTTTTCTGTGTGACTTATTTCAGTTAGAATCATCGTACCTGAATCCACTCATTGTGCTGCTACGGGCCTGATGACATAGATTTCACTGCTGAGTGATACTGCATTGTACGTAAGTACCACAAGTTCTTTATCCATTTTTCACTTTCTGTGATATTGAACTTGTACGGTAAACGAGGTTCTTGTAAACAGAGGCGTCCCAAACATTGGGGTGGCTGTATCTTTTTGATTTTAATTTCCCTAAGCTATAGGACCATAAGTGGAAGTGCCCTAGGCTCTGTTGCTTTGTTTTTTAGATGTTTCAGGAAACACCATACACTTCTCCCGAGTGTCTGTTGGCAATTTACATCCCGCCCATCAGCATAACAAGGCTCCCAGTTCTCCATGGCCTGTCCTGCCTTTCTGGATTTTACACTTTTTTCAGATGGCCCTTTTGACCGGGGGGAAGTGAGACTTCATTGTAGTGCAGATTTCCTTTGCAAGCTTGCTTGGTTGGCCAAAAAGGGCGTATGCGTTTTTTCCTGAATATATTCAGGAAAAAACGCATAAGCGCTTTTTGGCCAAGTGCATTCTTGTGGACCTTCTGCCTCTTTTCCTATGCTTTCAATGCAATTCCAGTCTACATCCTGAAATCGGTTTCCTGCAATTCTGCCCCGCTTTCAACTCCTTTTGGCAGCCTTACTTCAGTATATTTTTGGACGATAGCTGTCATTTATAACTCTGCAGGTTTGTGAATTACAGTGCCCCTGAGCTCCTTTCTTCAACTCGCTTTCTTGTGACCTGGCCGCAACACTGCAGGATGGCTTCAGGCCCTAATCTGGTTCCGGCACGGCACGCTGAGCCTTTGGTTATTTCCTCTTCCTGGTGGGAAATGAGAGTTAAATTTGCCCGTCCAGACACCTCCAGCTAGTCTCTCATTGGTTCTCGCTATTCCTGTTCATCTTCCGCAGAAATTGCAAACTGGGCCAAACAGGAGGTTAAAGGGACTGACTCTCCAAGTCGGGAGAGTGTTAGTAAAGCGTCTGGAATGTTGCACCCGAGTACCAGGGTACGAAAACTGAGACATATTTGAACACGTCCCCCGATCACATGGTTGATCATACTCTAGGTTCCACATGCATGTTTTAGCTGAAGGAAGAATACCTTAAACCTGGGTAGTTGAAACCCGTGGAATGGGTACCATGCAATATGACTTCAAAGGGTCTTCATTTGCTCACCGAACCTCTCCAATCCTATCACTGCTGCGTTTATGCCCCTGTACACACGCTTGATTCTCTTTCAGACATAGCCATCCATACGTTTTAAGATTCTTACTAGTCAGGTATATTCTTTGGCGTTTAATATGGGGTGTTGAGTCCATTTCGTTGAGCAAGGAGTAGCTCTTGTCTATTCCATATTTGGCTTAAGGAACTTTATCTGTGCTCATTTCAATCTCTGGTTTTATGCAGCACCCCAACTCACCTTTACCCTTAAGCAAGCATAAGTTGGTTTTCTAAATTGGAGACCCTGTTCTGTTCTGTAATTCAGTTCCTGAGTAGCCAAGTTTACATTCCGTGTATTACTGATATCTTATGATGTTTCTTTTTCTGTGTGACTTATTTCAGTTAGAATCATCATACCTGAATCCACTCATTGTGTTGCTAAGGGCCTGATGACATAGATTTCATTGCTGAGTGATATTGCATTGTACGTAAGTACCACAACTTCTTTATCCATTTTTCACTTTCTGCGATATTGAACTTGTACCGTAAACGAGGTTCTTGTAAACAGAGCCGTCCCAAACTTTGGGGTGGCTGTGTCTTTTTAATTTTAATTTCCCTAATCTATAGGACCATAAGTGGAAGTGCCCTAGGCTCTGTTGCTTTGTTTTTTAGATGTTTCAGGAAACACCATACACTTCTCCAGAGTGGCTGTTGGCAATTTCCATCCCGCCCATCAGCATAAGAAGGCTCCCAGTTCTCCATGCCCTGTCGTGCCTTTATGGATTTTACACTTTTTTCAGATGGCCCTTTTGACCGGGGGGAAGTGAGACTTCATTGTAGTGCAGATTTCCTTTGCAAGCTTGCTTGGTTGGCCAAAAAGTGTGTATGCGTTTTTTCCTGAATATATTCAGGAAAAAACACATACGCCCTTTTTGGCCAAGTGCATCATTGTCGAGGTTCTGACTCTCTTCATATGTTTTCAATGCAATTCCAGTCTACCTCCTGAAATCGGTTTCCTGCACTTCTGCCTTGCTTTCAATGTCTCTTCATAGCCTTACCTCAATATATTTTTTGAAAATAGTTGGCCTTTATAACTCTGCAGGTTTTTGAATTGCGGTGGCCCTTAGCCCCACTTTTCAGCTCTTATTTTTGTGGTCTTGCCCCATAACCACAGGATTCCTTGAAGCCCTATTTTTCTTCTGGGGCACCTTGCTGTGCCTTTGGTTAATTCTTCTTACTGATGTGGCATTAGAGTGACATGTGCCCATTGAAACCACTACAGCTTGTTTCTCACTGGTTCCCCCTATTCCCATTCATCCTCCACACTAACTGCAGACTGTGCGATACCAGAACTTAAAGGCATTGACTCCATGTGGGGATGTTGTTAGTAAAGCGGCTGGAATGTCGATCCGCAGCCCCAGGAGAGGAAAAATGAGGTGCGTTTTAGAAACCTTTCCCGATCATATGGTATACCAGTCGCTGGGTTTCCCAAGCATGGTTTAGCTGTAGGAAGATTCCCTTCAACCTGGAGTGTTGGGACCCTTGGACTGAGTAGCATGAAGTATTGCATTAAACTTTCGGCAGTTGCTCACCAAAGCTCACCAATCCTCTCAGCCCCAAGTGTCCAGCCTTATGTCTTATCCAGCTGTGGGTTTATATGTGGTCAATCCAGGTTGCAATCCAGGTTGCATCACAGCCCCTGAGCGAATTTTGTAAGAATTTTTCTCTCTTTCATTGTTTCAGCGTTTTCTTTTTAAAATTTATTTCTATAATGGGGTTTAGCTCATTTTCACTGCTGTGTTTGTGCCGCTCTGCACACACTTGATTCCCTTATGGAGATATATCAATACATGGGTTTTAAGATTCTTATTACTCAGATATATTTCTCTGCGGTGTATAGGGTGTGTTGAGGCCAGTTCATTGAGCAAGGTGTAGATCTTGTCTAATACCTATTTGGTTTATTGAACGGTATCTGTGCTAATTTCAAACTCTGGTTTTATGCATCACCCTACCTCTCCTTTCCCCTTAAGCTGACATAAGTGTGTTTTCTAAATGTGAGACACTGTTCTGTTCTGTAATTCATTTCTTGTGCAGCCATATTTACCCTCCCTCTATAAGTGATATCTTATGATATGTTTCTTTTTCTGTTTGACTTATTTCAAGTAGTATTATCGGACCTAAATCCACTCTTTATCCTTCTACTAGCCTTATTACATTGATTTCATGGTGAAGAGATATTCCATCGTACATAAGTACCACATCTTCTTTATCCATTGTTCTCTTTCCTGGGATATTTAAGGTGTACTGAAGTTGAGGTTCTTGTAAACAGAGTAGCCCTAAACTGTGGTGTGCTTGTGTCTTGTTGATTTTTAGACTTCCCTAGAT
The DNA here is from genome assembly GCF_963455315.2 of Globicephala melas. NCBI lineage: Eukaryota > Metazoa > Chordata > Mammalia > Artiodactyla > Delphinidae > Globicephala > Globicephala melas. The sequence continues at coordinate 101,474 of NW_027207524.1, read as the reverse complement.
ATACTCCCATGATTGGAAGTGTCCTATGCTCTGTAGCTCTGTTTTTTAGATGATTTAGGAACCACCATACACTTCTCCAGAGTGGCTCTCGGCAGTTCACACACTGCCCATCAGCGTATAAAGGCTCCCTGTTCTCCATGGCCTGTCCTGCCTTTCTGGATTTTACACTTTTTTAGGATGGCCCTTTTGACCGGTGGGAAGTGAGACTTCTTTGTTGTGCACATTTGCATTGCTTACTTGCTTCGTTGCCCATAAAGTGCGTATGCGTTTTTTCCTGGATATAATCAGGAAAAAACGCATACGCCCTTTTGGGCCAACTGCATCATTGTCGAAATTCTGCCGCTTTTCATGTGCATTAAAGACGAGTCCAATCTATCTCTTGAAATCTGTTTCTTGCAATTCTGTCTTGCATTCAGATCCTCTTCTTTGCCTTACCTCAACATATTTTTGGACATTAGTTTTCATTTATAACTCTGCAGGTTTGTGAATTGCAGTGACCCTGAGCTCCATTTTTTAAGTTGCTCTTTTGTGAGCTGGCCTCAAACCCGCAGGATTGCTTCAGGCCCTATTTTGGCTCCGGCGAGGCAGGCTGAGCCTTTCTTTAATTCTTATTCTTAATGGGAAATTAGAGTGATATGTGCCCGTCCAAACCCCTACAACTATTCTCTCATTGGTTCCCCCTCTTCCCGTTCATCCTCCTCACAATTTGCAAAATGTGTGAAACAGAAGTTTAAATGTGCTGATTCTCCAAGTGGGGAGATTCTAAGTAACATGGCTGGAATGGTGAACAGGAGCACCAGGAGAGGATAAATGAGGTGCATTTTAGACACATCTCCCGATCACATGGTGTACAGTCCTCTGGGTTTTCCATGCATGTTTTAGCTGTAGGAAGATCCCTTGAACCTGCAGATTTGGGACCCATTGAATGGGTACCAGGTAGTATTACTTTAAAGGGTGTGCATTTCCTCACCCAACCTCACATTCCTCTTAGCGCAAACAGTTTCCAGCCTTATGTCTCATCCTGCTGTGGGTCTAGATGTGTTCAATCCATGTTGCATCACCGTCCCTGAGGAAAAGTTGTAAGAGGTTTTCTCTGTCTCTCTGTCATTTATTTTTTTCAATTTATTACTATATTGGTTACAGCTGATTTTCAAAGCTCTGTTTCTTGCTGCTGTACATCCACTTGATTCACGTACAGAGAGTCATCAATAAATTCTTTTTCAGATTCTTACCAGTCGTATATATTCTTTTCCGGTGACTTGAGTGTGCTGAGTGCAGTTCTTTTAGCTACTGTGTAGGCCTTGTTGATTATCAGTTTGGTATTTGGAATGGTATCTTTGCTAATTTCAACCTCCTGGATGATGCCTCACCCCTCCCCACCTTTCCCGTTTAGCAGCCTTATGCGTGTTTTCTACATATTTGACTATGTTTTTGTTTTGTAATTTATTTCATGTGTAGCCATTTTGGATTCCACCTTTAAGTGATATCTTATGATATGTGTCTTTTTCTTTTTGAATTCTGTCACTTAGAATGATCATACGTAACTCCTCCGGAGTTGTTACAACTGGCCATATTTCATTGATTTCCAGGCTGAATAATATTCCACTCTACCTAAGTACCACATCTCTATCCATTTTTTCCCTCCAGAGACATTTAAGTTATATCCTAGTCGAGGATCTTTTAAACAGAGAGGGGGTAAACATTGGGGTGCCTGTGTCCTCTCGATTTTTGTTTTTCCCAAGATATACGCCCATGAGTGCAAGTGCCCTATGCTCTGTAGCTCATTTTTTAGATGCTTTAGTAAACACAATACACTTCTCCAGAATGGCCGTTGGCAATATACATTTCCACTATAAGTCTCACAGGGCTCCCTCTTCTCGTTGCCCTGTCCTGCATTTCTGTTGTTTACGCTTTATGAGGATGGCTCTTCTGACTGATGCGAAGTGATATCTTTTGTAGTATTGACTTCCAGTGCCCACCTGTTTGGTTGGCTAAAAAAGTGTATGCCCTTTTCTTGAATATATACAGAAAAAAACGCATACACCCTTTTTGGCCAACTGCAATGTTGGCAATGTTCAGCTCCTTTTCTTGTGCTTAATGGCGAGTCCTTTCTACCTCCTCAAATCCCTTTCCTGCCATTCTCCCTTGCTTACAAGTCCTTTTCTCTGACTTTCCTCAAGACATTTTTCAGTGATGGATATTTTCAACTCTGCAGTTTTGTGAATTTTACTGCCCCTGAGTTCCATTGTTCAACTTGTGTTTATGGGAACTGGCCACAAAGCAGCGGGATTTCCTCAAGCCCTATACTGTTTCCATGGGCAACCCTAGCCTTTGGTCAATTCGTCTTCCTGATTGGAAATTAGAGTGACATGTGCCTGTCTGAACACCTAGGACTTGTCTCTCATTGTTCTTCATCCTTCCGCTTCATCCTCTGGACAAATTCCAAACTGTACGCAACAGGATGTTGACAGTGCTGACATCTCCAAGTGGGGAGACTGTTAGTAAAGACGCTGGAGGGGTGAACCCGAGCACCAGGAGATGAGGAGATGAGATGCCTTTTCCAAACTCTTCCCGATCAGACGGTATACCATCCTCTGGGTGTGACAGACATGTTTTAGCAGTAGGAAGAGTCCCATTCATGTAAGGAGAACACCAGGGCTTTTTCAAAATCAGTGTCTCCCCGAAACCCAAACTGGGGAAGTTTTTAAGCTACGGCTACACATATGTTCATTAAGGGCCTTGGGAAGTAGGCAGAGTCCAAACTTTAGATGATTGAAGTCTTCAGGGTCAGAAGCACTCACCACCAGCTTCCCTTAGGCTACACTTTAACTATCATTGATAGATGATGTCAATAAAAATATCTATTCTTTTTCAGATTATTTCCCCTTATAGGTTATTGCAAAATGTTGAGTGTAGTTCCCTGTGCTATACAGTAGTTCCTTGTTGATGATTTATTTTATACATAGCAGTGTGTATGTGTTAATTCCAAACTGTTAATTTATCCCTCCTCCCACCTTTCCCCTTTGGTAATAATAAATTATAAGATTTTATACTTCTCAGAAATGGGGGAGCTGAAAGAGAGGTATCATTTTCAATGGAAAAGCATTTAAAACAAGATTGAAGGTTTAACCAAGATTATTAGATGTACATCCTTGGAAAGAAATCACTTCGTTTCTCTAATATTGACCTGACAAATAAGACAAACCTTTTCACTGAACTTGCTTATAAAAAGTGATGGAAATATCAAATGGAAGTGTTAGAAACATCTTATTTTACCCGAGCCTTATACACTGTTCTATGTTAACTACAGTTTGGCTCACACATCTGTTCATTGAGGTTACAATAGTCTCAATTTCTGTTACTGATCCTCCAGAGTGGACCCCAACAAGTGTCCCCCTGCCCAGTGTCATTGGGGCCAACAGATCGAGACTGAGTTTGGTTCACAAGCAAAGGAAACTTTATATTTTGATCAGAGAATGGAGAGGTGAGAGCATGCACTACCCCGTGGGCTGTGGGCTGGGCTGCTGTGTAGAGATCCTGTCAGAGTCAGTGGGAGGGAGGGAGGCGGCAGAGCTCTCGAGGGCCGGGTTGGCTGTAGCTCAGGCTCTATATCGTGGAGTCTGCACTGGGCCCCAGGAGCTGAGGTGTCGACCCAGCCATTCTGCACTAGGAAATCTGGTCTGAAGTGCCGGGTGTGGAACCTCTGCATGCGGGACCCTAGGAGCACGTGAAATTAGACAAAGCACAAAGGATAAAAAAGGTTAGACTTGACTTTATTGCCCAGATTCTATTTTTATCTCCCAGGGATTTTTAATGGGCTTTGCTGGGGACAAACCCCTCCTCTGCCTTTTGTCCCGTTCCTCATTCTTGGAGTGCTGAGGGTGCAGACCCTTCTTCTGTAACTGCTGAGTGCTGAGTTGGGAGCCCTCATACCCTGGGGCGAGGGTCAGAGCTTCTCCCCAGCAGCCTCCCGGTGACGTTGATTGTCCCCAGGACCCCTGCCTCCCTGCTCGTCCACCTGAGCACCAGCATTGGAAGTGTTATAGATTCTAATGACCTTTAAGGGTCCAGGAAAGAGATGTGCAGAGATGCTGTGGGGGCCGGTTTCACCCCGCCCCACATTTGTTCGGCCACCTTAGGCTGACCGTTTCTGCCAGCCTAGATGCTCTGACCAGTAGTCTGCGCTTTCTTCAATTAGGCCCCTGAATTAACGTACAAACAGCACCAGGTGTCAGAGCCCAACTCCCAGACAGTCCAGGGTCAGTGGTGATAAGGACCATGATGGTTACTGAGTCAACAGCCTTTTGAAGTAAACAGGAGTCCAGCCGGTCTTATTGGCCACCATCATCACGGTGTCTGTAGGCTTTTCTATGGTGACAGTGTGGTATACTGTTCCCCCGCCAAGATTATTAGCTCCCCTCTGGGTGCAGTAAGTCCTACAAGCAGTAGTCTACTCTTTTGGGACACACTCTTGTTGTTTTATGAGAGAAACTCCAGGTCAAGTGATGTTCACACGAGTCGTCATGGTGCCCTGTTGCCCCCGGTTATCTCTCTGGATGTTGGAGTTGGAGGGCCTCCTCACTCGAGGTCGGTGTGCCCACGGAGCGAACCCTGCAACTTCAGGGCATGGTTGGTGGTTAGGATCACCACGTGGGGTCCTTTTCCCGTAGGAGGGAGGTGGCCTTTTGGGCTGCTGATTTCCAGGTTTTTAGATACCGCCAGTATCTTGGCCAGATGTGGCAGTGGGCCAAGCTCCTTAGTGACCGTAGTTTATCCTACCTGGATGGCATTCTTGCATTGTTCCATTTCAAGTGGTCCCAGTTTTTGCACTAATTCTCCAATGGCGATTCTCCTTTCACTGGGAATGTAAAGGTCAAAGGGTTTAGCTAAATTAGGGAGTTCCAGGGCAAGGGTCTGAATTGACTGCTCTTTCCATTCTTGAAAGGCCACTTCTGGATTCTATTCAAAAGGATCATCATCTTTTCCTTTCAGTGTTTCATATAGAGGCCCAGCTAGTAGACTGTAGTTAGGGATCCAGAAGCAGCAAACCCTGGCCTCCCCAGGAACCCCTAAGCTGTCTTCTAGTTTTAGAAAGGGGTAAGGCTGAAAATGGTTTCTTCCCTTTCCTGGGATGGGCTTCTCTGACCTTGTGTGAGAATGAAGCCCAGGCAGGTCACCGCAGTCTGTGATATTTGAGCTTTTTCTTGGACAACTTCTATCCTTTATTGGCTTGGTAGTTCAGAGGCCTCCTTAGTAGGGCTGGCGATCAGAATGTCGTCTGCATATTGAAGGAGGGTTTCCTTTTCCAGAGGTAGAACTTTTAGGTCTTTAGCTAAGCTTTCCCCAAAGACGGTGTGGGAATTTTTGCACCCTTGGGGCCAGACGGCCCGGAAGTATTGTTTTAGTTGTATGTTGAGTCCTGCCACTCACAAGCCAAAATTTCTTGTGACTCTGGGACTAATGGAATACAAAAGAAGGCATCATTGAAGACTAATACAGAATACCATGTCCTGGTGGTTGGTAGAATGACCAGCAGGGTGTAGGAATTAGGAGCAACTGGAGGTATATCCTCGGTGGCTTCACTGACTGTCCTGACATCCTTTACCAGGTCCCCAGCAGCCCATGGGGCTCTCGTGGTCAGACCAATCGCAGAATATGGAGCTCACCTGGGCAGGTACCCCACCCCCACCCCAGCCCACGGGGCTCTTGTGATCAGGCCCCTCCCAGGATACAGAGCTACCCTTGCAGGTACCCTGGCAGGGCTGGGCACACAGGAACCGTGCACATAGCCCTCATTGCAGAGCACCCCCAGCTCACCTGTCGCTCAGAGCTGACACAGAGCACCTCAGAGCAGGACTTGAACTAACAAACAGCAGCTGCGACAGGTCTGTGACCCTGGGCATCACTCCGTGAGGCCTCCCTCCACCTGGTCTTCCAGAGACTTCCACTGCACCCGGGGCACCAGGCCTCTGTCTCCAACCACCACCCACCCCTCCTTTCCCTGACTCCTGGGTTCCTCTCATTAGGAGAGGGTTTTCTTGAAGTTGTCTCCCACTCATGGGCCAGATAAAATGATTAGAAAACAAGCCAAAGCTGCAGCCCCTTGTCTATCCTGACTCTCAGGAGCCCACACCTGTTCCTTGGACCTGGCCGGTTCAGCAAGTTCCATTTTCTGCAACTGTGAGCCCCTGAGGGGTGATGATTGGCTGACCTGGGCAGCCTTACCGTGCCGGCCAGCCCTCCCCAGGTGTGCCTGGGTTGAGATCAATATAAATACCACTCCAGGCAGCAAGAGCCCCTGCAGCCGTGCCTGACGCCATTTTCTCTGCCCTGTCAGCAGTCTCGGGGCTGGGCTGGTGGGAGGGAGTGAGAGGCCACGGCTTTGTGGGTGGCCCAGTGTGAGTGGGGCTCTGCTGGACTTTCTGCAGCAGTTGCCAGGCTGCCACCTGCTAAAGAAGAGGATGTGTCACCCATACCTGCTGCTGGAATTTCTCCCTGGGCAGAGGTGAGGAAGGAAAAAAGCAGTGGGGGCAGGGACAGGACGGGTATCTCAGGCAGGGAAATGGAAATCTTCCAGAAGAGCACCCAGGGCCAGGACCATCCTGGCTGGCCTGCAGGCACCAAGTCGGCCGGCATGCTGTCACTCGTGTGGCTCTATGGCCCTTCCTCTAGGCTTTCAAGTCCTTGTATATATTCAGGTGTTTTACCTGGGACGGGTGGGAATAGTTCAGCAGCAACTGGCCTGGGGCTCAGCTCACGTTTACTCACAGATGCCTCGGCACGGTGCCCCAGCTTTGCAATGAGGACGCTTGTTGCGTGGGGGCTGCTGGCTGAATGGGAGACGATTCCCCACCACTGACCAACTTCAGAATTGTTTACAACTGGAGCAAGTGCCCTGATACGGTTTTCCTCTGTGTAACTGGTGGGTTCTGTGTTTTTTTCTCTTTTTCGTTTTTGGTTCAAGGTAGATTTTATTCCTCTTTTTTGTATTTACAGATATAAGCATGGAAATAATTTATTCATATAAATACATGTATGTGCAGGGAATAATTGTTTTTTCTGTTTTATTTTTTAAATTTTATTTCTTTTTAATTTTGAATTTTATTTTATATTTTTATACAGCAGGTTCTTATTGGTTATCTATTTTATACATATAAATGTATACATGCCAATCCCAGTCTCTCAACTCCTCCCACCACCACCCCCCCAACAGCTTTCCCCCCTTGTTGTCCATACGTTTGTTGTCTACATCTGTTGCTCTATTTATGCCTTGCAAAATGGTTAATCTGTACAGTTTTTCTAGGTTCCACATATATGCATGAATATACCAGATTTGTTTTTCTCTTTCTGACTTACTTCACTCTGTATGACAGTCTCTAGATCCATCGACGTCTCTACAAATGACCCAATTTCATTCCTTTTCATGGCTTAGTAATATTCCATTTTATATATGTACCACAGCTTTATGCATTCGTCTGTCTGTGGGCATTTAGGTTGCTTCCATTACCTCGATATTGTAAATAGTGATGCAATGAACATTGCGGTGAATGACTCTTTTTGATTTATGGTTTTGTCTGGGTATATGTCCAGTACTGGGATTGCTGTATCATATGGTAATTCTATTGTTAGTTTCTTAAGAAATTCCATATTGTTCTCCATAATGACTGTATCAATTTATATTCCCAACAATAGTGGAAGAGGGTTCCTTTTCTCCACACTCTTTCCAGCATTATTTGTTTGTAGATTTTCTATGATGCCTATTCTACCAGGTGTGAGGTGATACCTCATTGTTGAATCCATTTCGTTGAGCAAGGGGTAGGTCTTGTCTATTACATATTTGGCTTATGGAACGGTATCTGTGCTAATTTCAAACTCTGCTTTTATGCAGCACCCCAACTCACCTTCCCCCTTAAGCAAGCATAAGTTGGTTTTCTAAATTTGAGACCCTGTTCTGTTTTGTAATTCAGTTCATGTGTAGCCAAGTTCACATTCCACGTATTAGTGATACCTTATGATGTTTCTTTTTCTGTGTGACTTATTTCACTTAGAATCATCGTGCCTCAATCCACTCATTATGCTGGTACGGGCCTGGTGACATAGATTACATTGCTGAGTGGTATTCTGTTGTACATAAGTACCGCAACTTCTTTATCCATTATTTGCTCTCTGGGATATTTAACTTGTGCCGCAGAAGAGATTCCTGTAAAAAGAGCCGTCCCAAATTTTGGGGTGGCTGTGTCTTTTTGATTTTAATTTCCCTAAGCTATAGGACCATAAGTGGAAGTGCCCTAGGCTCTGTTGCTTTGTTTTTTAGATGTTTCAGGAAACACCATACACTTCTACAGAGCTGCTGTTGGGAATTTACATCCCGCCCATCAGCATAACAAGGCTCCCAGTTCTCCGTGGCCTGTTCTGCCTTTCTGGATTTTACACTTTTTTCAGATGGCCCTTTTGACCGGGGGGAAGTGAGACTTCATTGTAGTGCAGATTTCCTTTGCAAGCTTGCTTGGTTGGCCAAAAAGGGCGTATGAGTTTTCTCCTGAATATATTCAGGAAAAAACACATACGCCCTTTTTGGCCAAGTGCATCATTGTCGACGTTCTTCCTCTTTTCCTGTGTTTTAAATGCAATCCAATTCCGATTCCTCCTGAAATCGGTTTCCTGCAATTCTGCCCCGCATTCAAGTCCTCTTGGCAGCCCTACTTCAGTATATTTTCGGACAATAGCTGTCATTTATAAATCTGCAGGTTTGTGAATTACAGTGCCCCTGAGCTCCTTTCTTCAACTCGCTTTCTTTTGAGCTGGCCACAACACCGCAGGATTGCTTCAGGCCCTAATCTGGTTCCGGCACGGCATGCTGAGCCTTTGGTTTATTCCTCTTCCCTGTGGGAAATGAGAGTTAAATTTGCCCGTCCAGACACCTCCAGCTAGTCTCTCATTGGTTCTCGCTATTCCTGTTCATCTTCCGCAGAAATTGCAAACTGGGCCAAACAGGAGGTTAAAGGGACTGACTCTCCAAGTTGGGAGAGTGTTAGTAAAGCGTCTGGAATGTTGCACCCGAGTACCAGGGAACGAAAAGTGAGACACATTTGAACACGTTTCTCGATCACACGGTGGATCATACTCTGGGTTCCACATGCATGTTTTAGCTGAAGGAAGAATCTCTTAAACCTGGAGAGTTGAGACCCATGGAATGGGTACCATGCAATATGACTTCAAAGGGTCTGCATTTGCTCACCGAACCTCTCCAATCCTATCACTGCTGAGTTTATGCCCCTGTACACATGCTTGATTCTCTTTCGGAGACATAGCAATCCATAGGTTTTAAGATACTTACTAGTGAGGTACATTCTTAGGCGTTTAATATGCGGTGTTGAGTCCATTTCGTTGAGCAAGGAGTAGCTCTTGTCTATTCCATATTTGGCTTAAGGAACTTTATCTGTGCTCATTTCAATCTCTGGTTTTATGCAGCACCCCAACTCACCTTTCCCCTTAAACAAGCATAAGTTGGTTTTCTAAATTTGAGACCCTGTTCTGTTCTGTAATTCAGTTCCTGTGTAGCCAAGTTTACATTCCGTGTGTTAGTGATATCTTATGATGTTTCTGTTTCTGTGTGACTTATTTCAGTTAGAATCATCGTACCTGAATCCACTCATTATGCTGCTACGGGCCTGATGACATAGATTTCATTGCTGAGTGATACTGCATTATACGTAAGTACCACAAGTTCTTTATCCATTTTTCACTTTCTGTGATATTGAACTTGTACGGTAAACGAGGTTCTTGTAAACAGAGGCGTCCCAAACATTGGGGTGGCTGTATCTTTTTGATTTTAATTTCCCTAAGCTATAGGACCATAAGTGGAAGTGCCCTAGGCTCTGTTGCTTTGTTTTTTAGATGTTTCAGGAAACACCATACACTTCTCCCGAGTGTCTGTTGGCAATTTACATCCCGCCCATCAGCATAACAAGGCTCCCAGTTCTCCATGGCCTGTCCTGCCTTTCTGGATTTTACACTATTTTCAGATGGCCCTTTTGACCGGGGGGAAGTGAGACTTCATTGTAGTGCAGATTTCCTTTGCAAGCTTGCTTGGTTGGCCAAAAAGGGCGTATGCGTTTTTTCCTGAATATATTCAGGAAAAAAGGCATACGCCCTTTTTGGCCAAGTGCATCATTGTGGACGTTCTGCCTCTTTTCCTATGCTTTCAATGCAATTCCAGTCTACCTCCTGAAATCGGTTTCCTGGAATTCTGCCCCGCTTTCAAGTCCTCTTGGCAGCCTTACTTCAGTATATTTTTGGACGATAGTTGTCATTTATAATTCTGCAGGTTTGTGAATTACAGTGCCCCTGAGCTCCTTTCTTCAACTCGTTTTCTTGTGAGCTGGCCGCAACACCGCAGGATGGCTTCAGGCCCTAATCTGGTTCCGGCACGGCACGCTGAGCCTTTGGTTATTTCCTCTTCCTGGTGGGAAATGAGAGTTAAATTTGCCCGTCCAGACACCTCCAGCTAGTCTCTCATTGGTTCTCGCTATTCCTGTTCATCTACCGCAGAAATTGCAAACTGGGCCAAACAGGAGGTTAAAGGGACTGACTCTCCAAGTCGGGAGAGTGTTAGTAAAGCGTCTGGAATGTTGCACCCGAGTACCAGGGTACGAAAACTGAGACATATTTGAACACGTCTCCCGATCACATGGTTGATCATACTCTAGGTTCCACATGCATGTTTTAGCTGAAGGAAGAATACCTTAAACCTGGGTAGTTGAAACCCGTGGAATGGGTACCATGCAATATGACTTCAAAGGGTCTTCATTTGCTCACCGAACCTCTCCAATCCTATCACTGCTGCGTTTATGTCCCTGTACACATGCTTGATTCTCTTTCGGAGACATAGCAATCCATAAGTTTTAAGATACTTAAGAGTCAGGTACATTCTTAGGCGTTTAATATGCGGTGTTGAGTCCATTTCGTTGAGCAAGGAGTAGCTCTTGTCTATTCCATATTTGGCTTAAGGAACTTTATCTGTGCTCATTTCAATCTCTGGTTTTATGCAGCACCCCAACTCACCTTTACCCTTAAACAAGCATAAGTTGGTTTTCTAAATTTGAGACCCTGTTCTGTTCTGTAATTCAGTTCCTGTGTAGCCAAGTTTACATTCCGTGTATTACTGATATCTTATGATGTTTCTTTTTCTGTGTGACTTATTTCAGTTAGAATCATCGTACCTGAATCCACTCATTGTGCTGCTACGGGCCTGATGACATAGATTTCACTGCTGAGTGATACTGCATTGTACGTAAGTACCACAAGTTCTTTATCCATTTTTCACTTTCTGTGATATTGAACTTGTACGGTAAACGAGGTTCTTGTAAACAGAGGCGTCCCAAACATTGGGGTGGCTGTATCTTTTTGATTTTAATTTCCCTAAGCTATAGGACCATAAGTGGAAGTGCCCTAGGCTCTGTTGCTTTGTTTTTTAGATGTTTCAGGAAACACCATACACTTCTCCCGAGTGTCTGTTGGCAATTGACATCCCGCCCATCAGCATAACAAGGCTCCCAGTTCTCCATGGCCTGTCCTGCCTTTCTGGATTTTACACTTTTTTCAGATGGCCCTTTTGACCGGGGGGAAGTGAGACTTCATTGTAGTGCAGATTTCCTTTGCAAGCTTGCTTGGTTGGCCAAAAAGGGCGTATGCGTTTTTTCCTGAATATATTCAGGAAAAAACGCATAAGCGCTTTTTGGCCAAGTGCATTCTTGTGGACCTTCTGCCTCTTTTCCTATGCTTTCAATGCAATTCCAGTCTACATCCTGAAATCGGTTTCCTGCAATTCTGCCCCGCTTTCAACTCCTTTTGGCAGCCTTACTTCAGTATATTTTTGGACGATAGCTGTCATTTATAACTCTGCAGGTTTGTGAATTACAGTGCCCCTGAGCTCCTTTCTTCAACTCGCTTTCTTGTGACCTGGCCGTAACACCGCAGGATGGCTTCAGGCCCTAATCTGGTTCCGGCACGGCACGCTGAGCCTTTGGTTATTTCCTCTTCCTGGTGGGAAATGAGAGTTAAATTTGCCCGTCCAGACACCTCCAGCTAGTCTCTCATTGGTTCTCGCTATTCCTGTTCATCTTCCGCAGAAATTGCAAACTGGGCCAAACAGGAGGTTAAAGGGACTGACTCTCCAAGTCGGGAGAGTGTTAGTAAAGCGTCTGGAATGTTGCACCCGAGTACCAGGGTACGAAAACTGAGACATATTTGAACACGTCCCCCGATCACATGGTTGATCATACTCTAGGTTCCACATGCATGTTTTAGCTGAAGGAAGAATACCTTAAACCTGGGTAGTTGAAACCCGTGGAATGGGTACCATGCAATATGACTTCAAAGGGTCTTCATTTGCTCACCGAACCTCTCCAATCCTATCACTGCTGCGTTTATGCCCCTGTACACACGCTTGATTCTCTTTCAGACATAGCCATCCATACGTTTTAAGATTCTTACTAGTCAGGTATATTCTTTGGCGTTTAATATGGGGTGTTGAGTCCATTTCGTTGAGCAAGGAGTAGCTCTTGTCTATTCCATATTTGGCTTAAGGAACTTTATCTGTGCTCATTTCAATCTCTGGTTTTATGCAGCACCCCAACTCACCTTTACCCTTAAGCAAGCATAAGTTGGTTTTCTAAATTGGAGACCCTGTTCTGTTCTGTAATTCAGTTCCTGAGTAGCCAAGTTTACATTCCGTGTATTACTGATATCTTATGATGTTTCTTTTTCTGTGTGACTTATTTCAGTTAGAATCATCATACCTGAATCCACTCATTGTGCTGCTAAGGGCCTGATGACATAGATTTCATTGCTGAGTGATATTGCATTGTACGTAAGTACCACAACTTCTTTATCCATTTTTCACTTTCTGCGATATTGAACTTGTACCGTAAACGAGGTTCTTGTAAACAGAGCCGTCCCAAACTTTGGGGTGGCTGTGTCTTTTTAATTTTAATTTCCCTAATCTATAGGACCATAAGTGGAAGTGCCCTAGGCTCTGTTGCTTTGTTTTTTAGATGTTTCAGGAAACACCATACACTTCTCCAGAGTGGCTGTTGGCAATTTCCATCCCGCCCATCAGCATAAGAAGGCTCCCAGTTCTCCATGCCCTGTCGTGCCTTTCTGGATTTTACACTTTTTTCAGATGGCCCTTTTGACCGGGGGGAAGTGAGACTTCATTGTAGTGCAGATTTCCTTTGCAAGCTTGCTTGGTTGGCCAAAAAGTGTGTATGCGTTTTTTCCTGAATATATTCAGGAAAAAACACATACGCCCTTTTTGGCCAAGTGCATCATTGTCGAGGTTCTGACTCTCTTCATATGTTTTCAATGCAATTCCAGTCTACCTCCTGAAATCGGTTTCCTGCACTTCTGCCTTGCTTTCAATGTCTCTTCATAGCCTTACCTCAATATATTTTTTGAAAATAGTTGGCCTTTATAACTCTGCAGGTTTTTGAATTGCGGTGGCCCTTAGCCCCACTTTTCAGCTCTTATTTTTGTGGTCTTGCCCCATAACCACAGGATTCCTTGAAGCCCTATTTTTCTTCTGGGGCACCTTGCTGTGCCTTTGGTTAATTCTTCTTACTGATGTGGCATTAGAGTGACATGTGCCCATTGAAACCGCTACAGCTTGTTTCTCACTGGTTCCCCCTATTCCCATTCATCCTCCACATTAACTGCAGACTGTGCGATACCAGAACTTAAAGGCATTGACTCCATGTGGGGATGTTGTTAGTAAAGCGGCTGGAATGTCGATCCGCAGCCCCAGGAGAGGAAAAATGAGGTGCGTTTTAGAAACCTTTCCCGATCATATGGTATACCAGTCGCTGGGTTTCCCAAGCATGGTTTAGCTGTAGGAAGATTCCCTTCAACCTGGAGTGTTGGGACCCTTGGACTGAGTAGCATGAAGTATTGCATTAAACTTTCGGCAGTTGCTCACCAAAGCTCACCAATCCTCTCAGCCCCAAGTGTCCAGCCTTATGTCTTATCCAGCTGTGGGTTTATATGTGGTCAATCCAGGTTGCAATCCAGGTTGCATCACAGCCCCTGAGCGAATTTTGTAAGAATTTTTCTCTCTTTCATTGTTTCAGCGTTTTCTTTTTAAAATTTATTTCTATAATGGGGTTTAGCTCATTTTCACTGCTGTGTTTGTGCCGCTCTGCACACACTTGATTCCCTTATGGAGATATATCAATACATGGGTTTTAAGATTCTTATTACTCAGATATATTTCTCTGCGGTGTATAGGGTGTGTTGAGGCCAGTTCATTGAGCAAGGTGTAGATCTTGTCTAATACCTATTTGGTTTATTGAACGGTATCTGTGCTAATTTCAAACTCTGGTTTTATGCATCACCCTACCTCTCCTTTCCCCTTAAGCTGACATAAGTGTGTTTTCTAAATGTGAGACACTGTTCTGTTCTGTAATTCATTTCTTGTGCAGCCATATTTACCCTCCCTCTATAAGTGATATCTTATGATATGTTTCTTTTTCTGTTTGACTTATTTCAAGTAGTATTATCGGACCTAAATCCACTCTTTATCCTTCTACTAGCCTTATTACATTGATTTCATGGTGAAGAGATATTCCATCGTACATAAGTACCACATCTTCTTTATCCATTGTTCTCTTTCCTGGGATATTTAAGGTGTACTGAAGTTGAGGTTCTTGTAAACAGAGTAGCCCTAAACTGTGGTGTGCTTGTGTCTTGTTGATTTTTAGACTTCCCTAGATATACTCCCATGATTGGAAGTGTCCTATGCTCTGTAGCTCTGTTTTTTAGATGATTTAGGAACCACCATACACTTCTCCAGAGTGGCTCTCGGCAGTTCACACACTGCCCATCAGCGTATAAAGGCTCCCTGTTCTCCATGGCCTGTCCTGCCTTTCTGGATTTTACACTTTTTTAGGATGGCCCTTTTGACCGGTGGGAAGTGAGACTTCTTTGTTGTGCACATTTGCATTGCTTACTTGCTTCGTTGCCCATAAAGTGCGTATGCGTTTTTTCCTGGATATAATCAGGAAAAAACGCATACGCCCTTTTGGGCCAACTGCATCATTGTCGAAATTCTGCCGCTTTTCATGTGCATTAAAGACGAGTCCAATCTATCTCTTGAAATCTGTTTCTTGCAATTCTGTCTTGCATTCAGATCCTCTTCTTTGCCTTACCTCAACATATTTTTGGACATTAGTTTTCATTTATAACTCTGCAGGTTTGTGAATTGCAGTGACCCTGAGCTCCATTTTTTAAGTTGCTCTTTTGTGAGCTGGCCTCAAACCCGCAGGATTGCTTCAGGCCCTATTTTGGCTCCGGCGAGGCAGGCTGAGCCTTTCTTTAATTCTTATTCTTAATGGGAAATTAGAGTGATATGTGCCCGTCCAAACCCCTACAACTATTCTCTCATTGGTTCCCCCTCTTCCCGTTCATCCTCCTCACAATTTGCAAAATGTGTGAAACAGAAGTTTAAATGTGCTGATTCTCCAAGTGGGGAGATTCTAAGTAACATGGCTGGAATGGTGAACAGGAGCACCAGGAGAGGATAAATGAGGTGCATTTTAGACACATCTCCCGATCACATGGTGTACAGTCCTCTGGGTTTTCCATGCATGTTTTAGCTGTAGGAAGATCCCTTGAACCTGCAGATTTGGGACCCATTGAATGGGTACCAGGTAGTATTACTTTAAAGGGTGTGCATTTCCTCACCCAACCTCACATTCCTCTTAGCGCAAACAGTTTCCAGCCTTATGTCTCATCCTGCTGTGGGTCTAGATGTGTTCAATCCATGTTGCATCACCGTCCCTGAGGAAAAGTTGTAAGAGGTTTTCTCTGTCTCTCTGTCGTTTATTTTTTTCAATTTATTACTATATTGGTTACAGCTGATTTTCAAAGCTCTGTTTCTTGCTGCTGTACATCCACTTGATTCACGTACAGAGAGTCATCAATAAATTCTTTTTCAGATTCTTACCAGTCGTATATATTCTTTTCCGGTGACTTGAGTGTGCTGAGTGCAGTTCTTTTAGCTACTGTGTAGGCCTTGTTGATTATCAGTTTGGTATTTGGAATGGTATCTTTGCTAATTTCAACCTCCTGGATGATGCCTCACCCCTCCCCACCTTTCCCGTTTAGCAGCCTTATGCGTGTTTTCTACATATTTGACTATGTTTTTGTTTTGTAATTTATTTCATGTGTAGCCATTTTGGATTCCACCTTTAAGTGATATCTTATGATATGTGTCTTTTTCTTTTTGAATTCTGTCACTTAGAATGATCATACGTAACTCCTCCGGAGTTGTTACAACTGGCCATATTTCATTGATTTCCAGGCTGAATAATATTCCACTCTACCTAAGTACCACATCTCTATCCATTTTTTCCCTCCAGAGACATTTAAGTTATATCCTAGTCGAGGATCTTTTAAACAGAGAGGGGGTAAACATTGGGGTGCCTGTGTCCTCTCGATTTTTGTTTTTCCCAAGATATACGCCCATGAGTGCAAGTGCCCTATGCTCTGTAGCTCATTTTTTAGATGCTTTAGTAAACACAATACACTTCTCCAGAATGGCCGTTGGCAATATACATTTCCACTATAAGTCTCACAGGGCTCCCTCTTCTCGTTGCCCTGTCCTGCATTTCTGTTGTTTACGCTTTATGAGGATGGCTCTTCTGACTGATGCGAAGTGATATCTTTTGTAGTATTGACTTCCAGTGCCCACCTGTTTGGTTGGCTAAAAAAGTGTATGCCCTTTTCTTGAATATATACAGAAAAAAACGCATACACCCTTTTTGGCCAACTGCAATGTTGGCAATGTTGGCAATGTTCAGCTCCTTTTCTTGTGCTTAATGGCGAGTCCTTTCTACCTCCTCAAATCCCTTTCCTGCCATTCTCCCTTGCTTACAAGTCCTTTTCTCTGACTTTCCTCAAGACATTTTTCAGTGATGGATATTTTCAACTCTGCAGTTTTGTGAATTTTACTGCCCCTGAGTTCCATTGTTCAACTTGTGTTTATGGGAACTGGCCACAAAGCAGCGGGATTTCCTCAAGCCCTATACTGTTTCCATGGGCAACCCTAGCCTTTGGTCAATTCGTCTTCCTGATTGGAAATTAGAGTGACATGTGCCTGTCTGAACACCTAGGACTTGTCTCTCATTGTTCTTCATCCTTCCGCTTCATCCTCTGGAC
This sequence comes from Globicephala melas, assembly GCF_963455315.2. Classification (NCBI taxonomy): domain Eukaryota; kingdom Metazoa; phylum Chordata; class Mammalia; order Artiodactyla; family Delphinidae; genus Globicephala; species Globicephala melas. The sequence goes on along the minus strand of NW_027207524.1, from coordinate 84,260 downwards.
AAATTCCAAACTGTACGCAACAGGATGTTGACAGTGCTGACATCTCCAAGTGGGGAGACTGTTAGTAAAGACGCTGGAGGGGTGAACCCGAGCACCAGGAGATGAGGAGATGAGATGCCTTTTCCAAACTCTTCCCGATCAGACGGTATACCATCCTCTGGGTGTGACAGACATGTTTTAGCAGTAGGAAGAGTCCCATTCATGTAAGGAGAACACCAGGGCTTTTTCAAAATCAGTGTCTCCCCGAAACCCAAACTGGGGAAGTTTTTAAGCTACGGCTACACATATGTTCATTAAGGGCCTTGGGAAGTAGGCAGAGTCCAAACTTTAGATGATTGAAGTCTTCAGGGTCAGAAGCACTCACCACCAGCTTCCCTTAGGCTACACTTTAACTATCATTGATAGATGATGTCAATAAAAATATCTATTCTTTTTCAGATTATTTCCCCTTATAGGTTATTGCAAAATGTTGAGTGTAGTTCCCTGTGCTATACAGTAGTTCCTTGTTGATGATTTATTTTATACATAGCAGTGTGTATGTGTTAATTCCAAACTGTTCATTTATCCCTCCTCCCACCTTTCCCCTTTGGTAATAATAAATTATAAGATTTTATACTTCTCAGAAATGGGGGAGCTGAAAGAGAGGTATCATTTTCAATGGAAAAGCATTTAAAACAAGATTGAAGGTTTAACCAAGATTATTAGATGTACATCCTTGGAAAGAAATCACTTCGTTTCTCTAATATTGACCTGACAAATAAGACAAACCTTTTCACTGAACTTGCTTATAAAAAGTGATGGAAATATCAAATGGAAGTGTTAGAAACATCTTATTTTACCCGAGCCTTATACACTGTTCTATGTTAACTACAGTTTGGCTCACACATCTGTTCATTGAGGTTACAATAGTCTCAATTTCTGTTACTGATCCTCCAGAGTGGACCCCAACAAGTGTCCCCCTGCCCAGTGTCATTGGGGCCAACAGATCGAGACTGAGTTTGGTTCACAAGCAAAGGAAACTTTATATTTTGATCAGAGAATGGAGAGGTGAGAGCATGCACTACCCCGTGGGCTGTGGGCTGGGCTGCTGTGTAGAGATCCTGTCAGAGTCAGTGGGAGGGAGGGAGGCGGCAGAGCTCTCGAGGGCCGGGTTGGCTGTAGCTCAGGCTCTATATCGTGGAGTCTGCACTGGGCCCCAGGAGCTGAGGTGTCGACCCAGCCATTCTGCACTAGGAAATCTGGTCTGAAGTGCCGGGTGTGGAACCTCTGCATGCGGGACCCTAGGAGCACGTGAAATTAGACAAAGCACAAAGGATAAAAAAGGTTAGACTTGACTTTATTGCCCAGATTCTATTTTTATCTCCCAGGGATTTTTAATGGGCTTTGCTGGGGACAAACCCCTCCTCTGCCTTTTGTCCCGTTCCTCATTCTTGGAGTGCTGAGGGTGCAGACCCTTCTTCTGTAACTGCTGAGTGCTGAGTTGGGAGCCCTCATACCCTGGGGCGAGGGTCAGAGCTTCTCCCCAGCAGCCTCCCGGTGACGTTGATTGTCCCCAGGACCCCTGCCTCCCTGCTCGTCCACCTGAGCACCAGCATTGGAAGTGTTATAGATTCTAATGACCTTTAAGGGTCCAGGAAAGAGATGTGCAGAGACGCTGTGGGGGCCGGTTTCACCCCGCCCCACATTTGTTCGGCCACCTTAGGCTGACCGTTTCTGCCAGCCTAGATGCTCTGACCAGTAGTCTGCGCTTTCTTCAATTAGGCCCCTGAATTAACGTACAAACAGCACCAGGTGTCAGAGCCCAACTCCCAGACAGTCCAGGGTCAGTGGTGATAAGGACCATGATGGTTACTGAGTCAACAGCCTTTTGAAGTAAACAGGAGTCCAGCCGGTCTTATTGGCCACCATCATCACGGTGTCTGTAGGCTTTTCTATGGTGACAGTGTGGTATACTGTTCCCCCGCCAAGATTATTAGCTCCCCTCTGGGTGCAGTAAGTCCTACAAGCAGTAGTCTACTCTTTTGGGACACACTCTTGTTGTTTTATGAGAGAAACTCCAGGTCAAGTGATGTTCACACGAGTCGTCATGGTGCCCTGTTGCCCCCGGTTATCTCTCTGGATGTTGGAGTTGGAGGGCCTCCTCACTCGAGGTCGGTGTGCCCACGGAGCGAACCCTGCAACTTCAGGGCATGGTTGGTGGTTAGGATCACCACGTGGGGTCCTTTTCCCGTAGGAGGGAGGTGGCCTTTTGGGCTGCTGATTTCCAGGTTTTTAGATACCGCCAGTATCTTGGCCAGATGTGGCAGTGGGCCAAGCTCCTTAGTGACCGTAGTTTATCCTACCTGGATGGCATTCTTGCATTGTTCCATTTCAAGTGGTCCCAGTTTTTGCACTAATTCTCCAATGGCGATTCACCTTTCACTGGGAATGTAAAGGTCAAAGGGTTTAGCTAAATTAGGGAGTTCCAGGGCAAGGGTCTGAATTGACTGCTCTTTCCATTCTTGAAAGGCCACTTCTGGATTCTATTCAAAAGGATCATCATCTTTTCCTTTCAGTGTTTCATATAGAGGCCCAGCTAGTAGACTGTAGTTAGGGATCCAGAAGCAGCAAACCCTGGCCTCCCCAGGAACCCCTAAGCTGTCTTCTAGTTTTAGAAAGGGGTAAGGCTGAAAATGGTTTCTTCCCTTTCCTGGGATGGGCTTCTCTGACCTTGTGTGAGAATGAAGCCCAGGCAGGTCACCGCAGTCTGTGATATTTGAGCTTTTTCTTGGACAACTTCTATCCTTTATTGGCTTGGTAGTTCAGAGGCCTCCTTAGTAGGGCTGGCGATCAGAATGTCGTCTGCATATTGAAGGAGGGTTTCCTTTTCCAGAGGTAGAACTTTTAGGTCTTTAGCTAAGCTTTCCCCAAAGACGGTGTGGGAATTTTTGCACCCTTGGGGCCAGACGGCCCGGAAGTATTGTTTTAGTTGTATGTTGAGTCCTGCCACTCACAAGCCAAAATTTCTTGTGACTCTGGGACTAATGGAATACAAAAGAAGGCATCATTGAAGACTAATACAGAATACCATGTCCTGGTGGTTGGTAGAATGACCAGCAGGGTGTAGGAATTAGGAGCAACTGGAGGTATATCCTCGGTGGCTTCACTGACTGTCCTGACATCCTTTACCAGGTCCCCAGCAGCCCATGGGGCTCTCGTGGTCAGACCAATCGCAGAATATGGAGCTCACCTGGGCAGGTACCCCACCCCCACCCCAGCCCACGGGGCTCTTGTGATCAGGCCCCTCCCAGGATACAGAGCTACCCTTGCAGGTACCCTGGCAGGGCTGGGCACACAGGAACCGTGCACATAGCCCTCATTGCAGAGCACCCCCAGCTCACCTGTCGCTCAGAGCTGACACAGAGCACCTCAGAGCAGGACTTGAACTAACAAACAGCAGCTGCGACAGGTCTGTGACCCTGGGCATCACTCCGTGAGGCCTCCCTCCACCTGGTCTTCCAGAGACTTCCACTGCACCCGGGGCACCAGGCCTCTGTCTCCAACCACCACCCACCCCTCCTTTCCCTGACTCCTGGGTTCCTCTCATTAGGAGAGGGTTTTCTTGAAGTTGTCTCCCACTCATGGGCCAGATAAAATGATTAGAAAACAAGCCAAAGCTGCAGCCCCTTGTCTATCCTGACTCTCAGGAGCCCACACCTGTTCCTTGGACCTGGCCGGTTCAGCAAGTTCCATTTTCTGCAACTGTGAGCCCCTGAGGGGTGATGATTGGCTGACCTGGGCAGCCTTACCGTGCCGGCCAGCCCTCCCCAGGTGTGCCTGGGTTGAGATCAATATAAATACCACTCCAGGCAGCAAGAGCCCCTGCAGCCGTGCCTGACGCCATTTTCTCTGCCCTGTCAGCAGTCTCGGGGCTGGGCTGGTGGGAGGGAGTGAGAGGCCACGGCTTTGTGGGTGGCCCAGTGTGAGTGGGGCTCTGCTGGACTTTCTGCAGCAGTTGCCAGGCTGCCACCTGCTAAAGAAGAGGATGTGTCACCCATACCTGCTGCTGGAATTTCTCCCTGGGCAGAGGTGAGGAAGGAAAAAAGCAGTGGGGGCAGGGACAGGACGGGTATCTCAGGCAGGGAAATGGAAATCTTCCAGAAGAGCACCCAGGGCCAGGACCATCCTGGCTGGCCTGCAGGCACCAAGTCGGCCGGCATGCTGTCACTCGTGTGGCTCTATGGCCCTTCCTCTAGGCTTTCAAGTCCTTGTATATATTCAGGTGTTTTACCTGGGACGGGTGGGAATAGTTCAGCAGCAACTGGCCTGGGGCTCAGCTCACGTTTACTCACAGATGCCTCGGCACGGTGCCCCAGCTTTGCAATGAGGACGCTTGTTGCGTGGGGGCTGCTGGCTGAATGGGAGACGATTCCCCACCACTGACCAACTTCAGAATTGTTTACAACTGGAGCAAGTGCCCTGATACGGTTTTCCTCTGTGTAACTGGTGGGTTCTGTGTTTTTTTCTCTTTTTCGTTTTTGGTTCAAGGTAGATTTTATTCCTCTTTTTTGTATTTACAGATATAAGCATGGAAATAATTTATTCATATAAATACATGTATGTGCAGGGAATAATTGTTTTTTCTGTTTTATTTTTTAAATTTTATTTCTTTTTAATTTTGAATTTTATTTTATATTTTTATACAGCAGGTTCTTATTGGTTATCTATTTTATACATATAAATGTATACATGCCAATCCCAGTCTCTCAACTCCTCCCACCACCACCCCCCCAACAGCTTTCCCCCCTTGTTGTCCATACGTTTGTTGTCTACATCTGTTGCTCTATTTATGCCTTGCAAAATGGTTAATCTGTACAGTTTTTCTAGGTTCCACATATATGCATGAATATACCAGATTTGTTTTTCTCTTTCTGACTTACTTCACTCTGTATGACAGTCTCTAGATCCATCGACGTCTCTACAAATGACCCAATTTCATTCCTTTTCATGGCTTAGTAATATTCCATTTTATATATGTACCACAGCTTTATGCATTCGTCTGTCTGTGGGCATTTAGGTTGCTTCCATTACCTCGATATTGTAAATAGTGATGCAATGAACATTGCGGTGAATGACTCTTTTTGATTTATGGTTTTGTCTGGGTATATGTCCAGTACTGGGATTGCTGTATCATATGGTAATTCTATTGTTAGTTTCTTAAGAAATTCCATATTGTTCTCCATAATGACTGTATCAATTTATATTCCCAACAATAGTGGAAGAGGGTTCCTTTTCTCCACACCCTTTCCAGCATTATTTGTTTGTAGATTTTCTATGATGCCTATTCTACCAGGTGTGAGGTGATACCTCATTGTTGAATCCATTTCGTTGAGCAAGGGGTAGGTCTTGTCTATTACATATTTGGCTTATGGAACGGTATCTGTGCTAATTTCAAACTCTGCTTTTATGCAGCACCCCAACTCACCTTCCCCCTTAAGCAAGCATAAGTTGGTTTTCTAAATTTGAGACCCTGTTCTGTTTTGTAATTCAGTTCATGTGTAGCCAAGTTCACATTCCACGTATTAGTGATACCTTATGATGTTTCTTTTTCTGTGTGACTTATTTCACTTAGAATCATCGTGCCTCAATCCACTCATTATGCTGGTACGGGCCTGGTGACATAGATTACATTGCTGAGTGGTATTCTGTTGTACATAAGTACCGCAACTTCTTTATCCATTATTTGCTCTCTGGGATATTTAACTTGTGCCGCAGAAGAGATTCCTGTAAAAAGAGCCGTCCCAAATTTTGGGGTGGCTGTGTCTTTTTGATTTTAATTTCCCTAAGCTATAGGACCATAAGTGGAAGTGCCCTAGGCTCTGTTGCTTTGTTTCTGAGATGTTTCAGGAAACACCATACACTTCTACAGAGCTGCTGTTGGGAATTTACATCCCGCCCATCAGCATAACAAGGCTCCCAGTTCTCCGTGGCCTGTTCTGCCTTTCTGGATTTTACACTTTTTTCAGATGGCCCTTTTGACCGGGGGGAAGTGAGACTTCATTGTAGTGCAGATTTCCTTTGCAAGCTTGCTTGGTTGGCCAAAAAGGGCGTATGAGTTTTCTCCTGAATATATTCAGGAAGAAACACATACGCCCTTTTTGGCCAAGTGCATCATTGTCGACGTTCTTCCTCTTTTCCTGTGTTTTAAATGCAATCCAATTCCGATTCCTCCTGAAATCGGTTTCCTGCAATTCTGCCCCGCATTCAAGTCCTCTTGGCAGCCCTACTTCAGTATATTTTCGGACAATAGCTGTCATTTATAAATCTGCAGGTTTGTGAATTACAGTGCCCCTGAGCTCCTTTCTTCAACTCGCTTTCTTTTGAGCTGGCCACAACACCGCAGGATTGCTTCAGGCCCTAATCTGGTTCCGGCACGGCATGCTGAGCCTTTGGTTTATTCCTCTTCCCTGTGGGAAATGAGAGTTAAATTTGCCCGTCCAGACACCTCCAGCTAGTCTCTCATTGGTTCTCGCTATTCCTGTTCATCTTCCGCAGAAATTGCAAACTGGGCCAAACAGGAGGTTAAAGGGACTGACTCTCCAAGTTGGGAGAGTGTTAGTAAAGCGTCTGGAATGTTGCACCCGAGTACCAGGGAACGAAAAGTGAGACACATTTGAACACGTTTCTCGATCACACGGTGGATCATACTCTGGGTTCTACATGCATGTTTTAGCTGAAGGAAGAATCTCTTAAACCTGGAGAGTTGAGACCCATGGAATGGGTACCATGCAATATGACTTCAAAGGGTCTGCATTTGCTCACCGAACCTCTCCAATCCTATCACTGCTGAGTTTATGCCCCTGTACACATGCTTGATTCTCTTTCGGAGACATAGCAATCCATAGGTTTTAAGATACTTACTAGTGAGGTACATTCTTAGGCGTTTAATATGCGGTGTTGAGTCCATTTCGTTGAGCAAGGAGTAGCTCTTGTCTATTCCATATTTGGCTTAAGGAACTTTATCTGTGCTCATTTCAATCTCTGGTTTTATGCAGCACCCCAACTCACCTTTACCCTTAAACAAGCATAAGTTGGTTTTCTAAATTTGAGACCCTGTTCTGTTCTGTAATTCAGTTCCTGTGTAGCCAAGTTTACATTCCGTGTGTTAGTGATATCTTATGATGTTTCTGTTTCTGTGTGACTTATTTCAGTTAGAATCATCGTACCTGAATCCACTCATTATGCTGCTACGGGCCTGATGACATAGATTTCATTGCTGAGTGATACTGCATTGTACGTAAGTACCACAAGTTCTTTATCCATTTTTCACTTTCTGTGATATTGAACTTGTACGGTAAACGAGGTTCTTGTAAACAGAGGCGTCCCAAACATTGGGGTGGCTGTATCTTTTTGATTTTAATTTCCCTAAGCTATAGGACCATAAGTGGAAGTGCCCTAGGCTCTGTTGCTTTGTTTTTTAGATGTTTCAGGAAACACCATACACTTCTCCCGAGTGTCTGTTGGCAATTTACATCCCGCCCATCAGCATAACAAGGCTCCCAGTTCTCCAGGGCCTGTCCTGCCTTTCTGGATTTTACACTTTTTGCAGATGGCCCTTTTGACCGGGGGGAAGTGAGACTTCATTGTAGTGCAGATTTCCTTTGCAAGCTTGCTTGGTTGGCCAAAAAGGGCGTATGCGTTTTTTCCTGAATATATTCAGGAAAAAACGCATAAGCGCTTTTTGGCCAAGTGCATTCTTGTGGACCTTCTGCCTCTTTTCCTATGCTTTCAATGCAATTCCAGTCTACATCCTGAAATCGGTTTCCTGCAATTCTGCCCCGCTTTCAACTCCTTTTGGCAGCCTTACTTCAGTATATTTTTGGACGATAGCTGTCATTTATAACTCTGCAGGTTTGTGAATTACAGTGCCCCTGAGCTCCTTTCTTCAACTCGCTTTCTTGTGACCTGGCCGTAACACCGCAGGATGGCTTCAGGCCCTAATCTGGTTCCGGCACGGCACGCTGAGCCTTTGGTTATTTCCTCTTCCTGGTGGGAAATGAGAGTTAAATTTGCCCGTCCAGACACCTCCAGCTAGTCTCTCATTGGTTCTCGCTATTCCTGTTCATCTTCCGCAGAAATTGCAAACTGGGCCAAACAGGAGGTTAAAGGGACTGACTCTCCAAGTCGGGAGAGTGTTAGTAAAGCGTCTGGAATGTTGCACCCGAGTACCAGGGTACGAAAACTGAGACATATTTGAACACGTCCCCCGATCACATGGTTGATCATACTCTAGGTTCCACATGCATGTTTTAGCTGAAGGAAGAATACCTTAAACCTGGGTAGTTGAAACCCGTGGAATGGGTACCATGTAATATGACTTCAAAGGGTCTTCATTTGCTCACCGAACCTCTCCAATCCTATCACTGCTGCGTTTATGCCCCTGTACACACGCTTGATTCTCTTTCAGACATAGCCATCCATACGTTTTAAGATTCTTACTAGTCAGGTATATTCTTTGGCGTTTAATATGGGGTGTTGAGTCCATTTCGTTGAGCAAGGAGTAGCTCTTGTCTATTCCATATTTGGCTTAAGGAACTTTATCTGTGCTCATTTCAATCTCTGGTTTTATGCAGCACCCCAACTCACCTTTACCCTTAAGCAAGCATAAGTTGGTTTTCTAAATTGGAGACCCTGTTCTGTTCTGTAATTCAGTTCCTGAGTAGCCAAGTTTACATTCCGTGTATTACTGATATCTTATGATGTTTCTTTTTCTGTGTGACTTATTTCAGTTAGAATCATCATACCTGAATCCACTCATTGTGCTGCTAAGGGCCTGATGACATAGATTTCATTGCTGAGTGATATTGCATTGTACGTAAGTACCACAACTTCTTTATCCATTTTTCACTTTCTGCGATATTGAACTTGTACCGTAAACGAGGTTCTTGTAAACAGAGCCGTCCCAAACTTTGGGGTGGCTGTGTCTTTTTAATTTTAATTTCCCTAATCTATAGGACCATAAGTGGAAGTGCCCTAGGCTCTGTTGCTTTGTTTTTTAGATGTTTCAGGAAACACCATACACTTCTCCAGAGTGGCTGTTGGCAATTTCCATCCCGCCCATCAGCATAAGAAGGCTCCCAGTTCTCCATGCCCTGTCGTGCCTTTCTGGATTTTACACTTTTTTCAGATGGCCCTTTTGACCGGGGGGAAGTGAGACTTCATTGTAGTGCAGATTTCCTTTGCAAGCTTGCTTGGTTGGCCAAAAAGTGTGTATGCGTTTTTTCCTGAATATATTCAGGAAAAAACACATACGCCCTTTTTGGCCAAGTGCATCATTGTCGAGGTTCTGACTCTCTTCATATGTTTTCAATGCAATTCCAGTCTACCTCCTGAAATCGGTTTCCTGCACTTCTGCCTTGCTTTCAATGTCTCTTCATAGCCTTACCTCAATATATTTTTTGAAAATAGTTGGCCTTTATAACTCTGCAGGTTTTTGAATTGCGGTGGCCCTTAGCCCCACTTTTCAGCTCTTATTTTTGTGGTCTTGCCCCATAACCACAGCATTTCTTGAAGCCCTATTTTTCTTCTGGGGCACCTTGCTGTGCCTTTGGTTAATTCTTCTTACTGATGTGGCATTAGAGTGACATGTGCCCATTGAAACCGCTACAGCTTGTTTCTCACTGGTTCCCCCTATTCCCATTCATCCTCCACACTAACTGCAGACTGTGCGATACCAGAACTTAAAGGCATTGACTCCATGTGGGGATGTTGTTAGTAAAGCGGCTGGAATGTCGATCCGCAGCCCCAGGAGAGGAAAAATGAGGTGCGTTTTAGAAACCTTTCCCGATCATATGGTATACCAGTCGCTGGGTTTCCCAAGCATGGTTTAGCTGTAGGAAGATTCCCTTCAACCTGGAGTGTTGGGACCCTTGGACTGAGTAGCATGAAGTATTGCATTAAACTTTCGGCAGTTGCTCACCAAAGCTCACCAATCCTCTCAGCCCCAAGTGTCCAGCCTTATGTCTTATCCAGCTGTGGGTTTATATGTGGTCAATCCAGGTTGCAATCCAGGTTGCATCACAGCCCCTGAGCGAATTTTGTAAGAATTTTTCTCTCTTTCATTGTTTCAGCGTTTTCTTTTTAAAATTTATTTCTATAATGGGGTTTAGCTCATTTTCACTGCTGTGTTTGTGCCGCTCTGCACACACTTGATTCCCTTATGGAGATATATCAATACATGGGTTTTAAGATTCTTATTACTCAGATATATTTCTCTGCGGTGTATAGGGTGTGTTGAGGCCAGTTCATTGAGCAAGGTGTAGATCTTGTCTAATACCTATTTGGTTTATTGAACGGTATCTGTGCTAATTTCAAACTCTGGTTTTATGCATCACCCTACCTCTCCTTTCCCCTTAAGCTGACATAAGTGTGTTTTCTAAATGTGAGACACTGTTCTGTTCTGTAATTCATTTCTTGTGCAGCCATATTTACCCTCCCTCTATAAGTGATATCTTATGATATGTTTCTTTTTCTGTTTGACTTATTTCAAGTAGTATTATCGGACCTAAATCCACTCTTTATCCTTCTACTAGCCTTATTACATTGATTTCATGGTGAAGAGATATTCCATTGTACATAAGTACCACATCTTCTTTATCCATTGTTCTCTTTCCTGGGATATTTAAGGTGTACTGAAGTTGAGGTTCTTGTAAACAGAGTAGCCCTAAACTGTGGTGTGCTTGTGTCTTGTTGATTTTTAGACTTCCCTAGATATACTCCCATGATTGGAAGTGTCCTATGCTCTGTAGCTCTGTTTTTTAGATGATTTAGGAACCACCATACACTTCTCCAGAGTGGCTCTCGGCAGTTCACACACTGTCCATCAGCGTATAAAGGCTCCCTGTTCTCCATGGCCTGTCCTGCATTTCTGGTTTTTACAATTTTTTAGGATGGCCCTTTTGACCGGTGGGAAGTGAGACTTCTTTGTTGTGCACATTTGCATTGCTTACTTGCTTCGTTGCCCATAAAGTGCGTATGCGTTTTTTCCTGGATATAATCAGGAAAAAACGCATACGCCCTTTTGGGCCAACTGCATCATTGTCGAAATTCTGCCGCTTTTCATGTGCGTTAAAGACGAGTCCAATCTATCTCTTGAAATCTGTTTCTTGCAATTCTGTCTTGCATTCAGATCCTCTTCTTTGCCTTACCTCAACATATTTTTGGACGTTAGTTTTCATTTATAACTCTGCAGGTTTGTGAATTGCAGTGACCCTGAGCTCCATTTTTTAAGTTGTTCTTTTGTGAGCTGGCCTCAAACCCGCAGGATTGCTTCAGGCCCTATTTTGGCTCCGGCGAGGCAGGCTGAGCCTTTCTTTAATTCTTATTCTTAATGGGAAATTAGAGTGATATGTGCCCGTCCAAACCCCTACAACTATTCTCTCATTGGTTCCCCCTCTTCCCGTTCATCCTCCTCACAATTTGCAAAATGTGTGAAACAGAAGTTTAAATGTGCTGATTCTCCAAGTGGGGAGATTCTAAGTAGCGTGGCTGGAATGGTGAACAGGAGCACCAGGAGAGGATAAATGAGGTGCATTTTAGACACATCTCCCGATCACATGGTGTACAGTCCTCTGGGTTTTCCATGCATGTTTTAGCTATAGGAAGATCCCTTGAACCTGCAGATTTGGGACCCATTGAATGGGTACCAGGTAGTATTACTTTAAAGGGTGTGCATTTCCTCACCCAACCTCACATTTCTCTTAGCGCAAACAGTTTCCAGCCTTATGTCTCATCCTGCTGTGGGTCTAGATGTGTTCAATCCATGTTGCATCACCGTCCCTGAGGAAAAGTTGTGAGAGGTTTTCTCTGTCTCTCTGTCGTTTATTTTTTTCAATTTATTACTATATTGGTTACAGCTGATTTTCAAAGCTCTGTTTCTTGCTGCTGTACATCCACTTGATTCACGTACAGAGAGACATCAATAAATTCTTTTTCAGATTCTTACCAGTCGTATATATTCTTTTCCGGTGACTTGAGTGTGCTGAGTGCAGTTCTTTTAGCTACCGTGTAGGCCTTGTTGATTATCAGTTTGGTATTTGGAATGGTATCTTTGCTAATTTCAACCTCCTGGATGATGCCTCACCCCTCCCCACCTTTCCCGTTTAGCAGCCTTATGCGTGTTTTCTACATATTTGACTATGTTTTTGTTTTGTAATTTATTTCATGTGTAGCCATTTTGGATTCCACCTTTAAGTGATATCTTATGATATGTGTCTTTTTCTTTTTGAATTCTGTCACTTAGAATGATCATACGTAACTCCTCCGGAGTTGTTACAACTGGCCATATTTCATTGATTTCCAGGCTGAATAATATTCCACTCTACCTAAGTACCACATCTCTATCCACTTTTTCCCTCCAGAGACATTTAAGTTATATCCTAGTCGAGGATCTTTTAAACAGAGAGGGGGTAAACATTGGGGTGCCTGTGTCCTCTCGATTTTTGTTTTTCCCAAGATATACGCCCATGAGTGCAAGTGCCCTATGCTCTGTAGCTCATTTTTTAGATGCTTTAGTAAATACAATACACTTCTCCAGAATGGCCGTTGGCAATATACATTTCCACTATAAGTCTCACAGGGCTCCCTCTTCTCGTTGCCCTGTCCTGCATTTCTGTTGTTTACGCTTTATGAGGATGGCTCTTCTGACTGATGCGAAGTGGTATCTTTTGTAGTATTGACTTCCAGTGCCCATCTGTTTGGTTGGCTAAAAAAGTGTATGCCCTTTTCTTGAATATATACAGAAAAAAACGCATACACCCTTTTTGGCCAACTGCAATGTTGGCAATGTTCAGCTCCTTTTCTTGTGCTTAATGGTGAGTCCTTTCTACCTCCTCAAATCCCTTTCCTGCCATTCTCCCTTGCTTACAAGTCCTTTTTTCTGACTTTCCTCAAGACATTTTTCAGTGATGGATATTTTCAACTCTGCAGTTTTGTGAATTTTACTGCCCCTGAGTTCCATTGTTCAACTTGTGTTTATGGGAACTGGCCACAAAGCAGCGGGATTTCCTCAAGCCCTATATTGTTTCCATGGGCAACCCTAGCCTTTGGTCAATTCGTCTTCCTGATTGGAAATTAGAGTGACATGTGCCTGTCTGAACACCTAGGACTTGTCTCTCATTGTTCCTCATCCTTCCGCTTCATCCTCTGGACAAATTCCAAACTGTACGCAACAGGATGTTGACAGTGCTGACATCTCCAAGTGGGGAGACTGTTAGTAAAGACGCTGGAGGGGTGAACCCGAGCACCAGGAGATGAGGAGATGAGATGCCTTTTCCAAACTCTTCCCGATCAGACGGTATACCATCCTCTGGGTGTGACAGACATGTTTTAGCAGTAGGAAGAGTCCCATTCATGTAAGGAGAACACCAGGGCTTTTTCAAAATCAGTGTCTCCCCGAAACCCAAACTGGGGAAGTTTTTAAGTTACGGCTACACATATGTTCATTAAGGGCCATGGGAAGTAGGCAGAGTCCAAACTTTAGATGATTGAAGTCTTCAGGGTCAGAAGCACTCACCACCAGCTTCCCTTAGGTTACACTTTAACTGTCATTGATAGATGATGTCAATAAAAATATCTATTCTTTTTCAGATTATTTCCCCTTATAGGTTATTGCAAAATGTTGAGTGTAGTTCCCTGTGCTATACAGTAGTTCCTTGTTGATGATCTATTTTATACATAGCAGTGTGTATGTGTTAATCCCAAACTGTTAATTTATCCCTCCTCCCACCTTTCCCCTTTGGTAATAATAAATTATAAGATTTTATACTTCTCAGAAATGGGGGAGCTGAAAGAGAGGTATCATTTTCAATGGAAAAGCATTTAAAACAAGATTGAAGGTTTAACCAAGATTATTAGATGTACATCCTTGGAAAGAAATCACTTCATTTCTCTAATATTGACCTGACAAATAAGACAAACCTTTTCACTGAACTTGCTTATAATAAAGTGATGGAAATATCAAATGGAAGTGTTAGAAACATCTTATTTTACCCGAGCCTTATACACTGTTCTATGTTAACTACAGTTTGGCTCACACATCTGTTCATTGAGGTTACAATAGTCTCAATTTCTGTTACTGATCTTCCAGAGTGGACCCCAACAAGTGTCCCCCTGCCCAGTGTCATTGGGGCCAACAGATCGAGACTGAGTTTGGTTCACAAGCAAAGGAAACTTTATATTTTGATCAGAGAATGGAGAGGTGAGAGCATGCACTACCCCGTGGGCTGTGGGCTGGGCTGCTGTGTAGAGATCCTGTCAGAGTCAGTGGGAGGGAGGGGGCGGAGCTCTCGAGGGCCGGGTTGGCTGTAGCTCAGGCTCTATATCGTGGAGTCTGCACTGGGCCCCAGGAGCTGAGGTGTCGACCCAGCCATTCTGCACTAGGAAATCTGGTCTGAAGTGCCGGGTGTGGAACCTCTGCATGCGGGACCCTAGGAGCACGTGAAATTAGACAAAGCACAAAGGATAAAAAAGGTTAGACTTGACTTTATTGCCCAGATTCTATTTTTATCTCCCAGGGATTTTTAATGGGCTTTGCTGGGGACAAACCCCTCCTCTGCCTTTTGTCCTGTTCCTCATTCTTGGAGTGCTGAGGGTGCAGACCCTTCTTCTGTAACTGCTGAGTGCTGAGTTGGGAGCCCTCATACCCTGGGGCGAGGGTCAGAGCTTCTCCCCAGCAGCCTCCCGGTGACGTTGATTGTCCCCAGGACCCCTGCCTCCCTGCTCGTCCACCTGAGCACCAGCATTGGAAGTGTTATAGATTCTAATGACCTTTAAGGGTCCAGGAAAGAGATGTGCAGAGACGCTGTGGGGGCCGGTTTCACCCCGCCCCACATTTGTTCGGCCACCTTAGGCTGACCGTTTCTGCCAGCCTAGATGCTCTGACCAGTAGTCTGCGCTTTCTTCAATTAGGCCCCTGAATTAACGTACAAACAGCACCAGGTGTCACAGCCCTGCCCGCTCAACTCCCAGACAGTCCAGGGTCAGTGGTGATCAAGGACCATGATGGCCACTGAGTCAACAGCCTTTTGAAGTAAACAGGAGTCCAGCCGGTCTTATTGGCCACCATCATCACGGTGTCTGTAGGCTTTTCTATGGTGACAGTGTGATATACCGTTCCCCCGCCAAGATTATTAGCTCCCCTCTGGGTGCAGTAAGTCCTGCAAGCAGTAGTCTACTCTTTTGGGACACACTCTTGTTGTTTTATGAGAGAAACTCCAGGTCAAGTGATGTTCACACGAGTCGTCATGGTGCCCTGTTGCCCCCGGTTATCTCTCTGGATGTTGGAGTTGGAGGGCCTCCTCACTCAAGGTCGGTGTGCCCACGGAGCGAACCCTGCAACTTCAGGGCATGGTTGGTGGTTAGGATCACCACGTGGGGTCCTTTTCCCTTAGGAGGGAGGTGGCCTTTTGGGCTGCTGATTTCCAGGTTTTTAGATACCGCCATTATCTTGGCCAGATGTGGCAGTGGGCCAAGCCCCTTAGTGACCGTAGTTTATCCTACCTGGATGGCATTCTTGCATTGTTCCATTTCAAGTGGTCCCAGTTTTTGCACTAATTCTCCAATGGCGATTCACCTTTCACCGGGAATGTAAAGGTCAAAGGGTTTAGCTAAATTAGGGAGTTCCAGGGCAAGGGTCTGAATTGACTGCTCTTTCCATTCTTGAAAGGCCACTTCTGGATTCTATTCCAAAGGATCATCATCTTTTCCTTTCAGTGTTTCATATAGAGGCCCAGCTAGTAGACTGTAGTTAGGGATCCAGAAGCAGCAAACCCTGGCCTCCCCAGGAACCCCTAAGCTGTCTTCTAGTTTTAGAAAGGGGTAAGGCTGAAAATGGTTTCTTCCCTTTCCTGGGATGGGCTTCTCTGACCTTGTGTGAGAATGAAGCCCAGGCAGGTCACCGCAGTCTGTGATATTTGAGCTTTATCTTGGACAACTTCTATCCTTTATTGGCTTGGTAGTTCAGAGGCCTCCTTAGTAGGGCTGGCGATCAGAATGTCGTCTGCATATTGAAGGAGGGTTTCCTTTTCCAGAGGTAGAACTTTTAGGTCTTTAGCTAAGCTTTCCCCAAAGACGGTGTGGGAAGTTTTGCACCCTTGGGGCCAGACGGCCCGGAAGTATTGTTTTAGTTGTACGTTGAGTCCTGCCACTCACAAGCCAAAATTTCTTGTGACTCTGGGACTAATGGAATACAAAAGAAGGCATCATTGAAGACTAATACAGAATACCATGTCCTGGTGGTTGGTAGAATGACCAGCAGGGTGTAGGAATTAGGAGCAACTGGAGGTATATCCTCGGTGGCTTCACTGACTGTCCTGACATCCTTTACCAGGTCCCCAGCAGCCCATGGGGCTCTCGTGGTCAGACCAATCGCAGAATATGGAGCTCACCTGGGCAGGTACCCCACCCCCACCCCAGCCCACGGGGCTCTCGTGATCAGGCCCCTCCCAGGATACAGAGCTACCCTTGCAGGTACCGTGGCAGGGCTGGGCACACAGGAACCGTGCACATAGCCCTCATTGCAGAGCACCCCCAGCTCACCTGTCGCTCAGAGCTGACACAGAGCACCTCAGAGCAGGACTTGAACTAACAAACAGCAGCTGCGACAGGTCTGTGACCCTGGGCATCACTCCGTGAGGCCTCCCTCCACCTGGTCTTCCAGAGACTTCCACTGCACCCGGGGCACCAGGCCTCTGTCTCCAACCACCACCCACCCCTCCTCTCCCTGACTCCTGGGTTCCTCTCATTAGGAGAGGGTTTTCTTGAAGTTGTCTCCCACTCATGGGCCAGATAAAATGATTAGAAAACAAGCCAAAGCTGCAGCCCCTTGTCTATCCTGACTCTCAGGAGCCCACACCTGTTCCTTGGACCTGGCCGGTTCAGCAAGTTCCATTTTCTGCAACTGTGAGCCCCTGAGGGGTGATGATTGGCTGACCTGGGCAGCCTTACCGTGCCGGCCAGCCCTCCCCAGGTGTGCCTGGGTTGAGATCAATATAAATACCACTCCAGGCAGCAAGAGCCCCTGCAGCCGTGCCTGACGCCATTTTCTCTGCCCTGTCAGCAGTCTCGGGGCTGGGCTGGTGGGAGGGAGTGAGAGGCCACGGCTTTGTGGGTGGCCCAGTGTGAGTGGGGCTCTGCTGGACTTTCTGCAGCAGTTGCCAGGCTGCCACCTGCTAAAGAAGAGGATGTGTCACCCATACCTGCTGCTGGAATTTCTCCCTGGGCAGAGGTGAGGAAGGAAAAAAGCAGTGGGGACAGGGACAGGACGGGTATCTCAGGCAGGGAAATGGAAATCTTCCAGAAGAGCACCCAGGGCCAGGACCATCCTGGCTGGCCTGCAGGCACCAAGTCGGCCGGCATGCTGTCACTCGTGTGGCTCTATGGCCCTTCCTCTAGGCTTTCAAGTCCTTGTATATATTCAGGTGTTTTACCTGGGACGGGTGGGAATAGTTCAGCAGCAACTGGCCTGGGGCTCAGCTCACGTTTACTCACAGATGCCTCGGCACGGTGCCCCAGCTTTGCAATGAGGACGCTTGTTGCGTGGGGGCTGCTGGCTGAATGGGAGACGATTCCCCACCACTGACCAACTTCAGAATTGTTTACAACTGGAGCAAGTGCCCTGATACGGTTTTCCTCTGTGTAACTGGTGGGTTCTGTGTTTTTTTCTCTTTTTCGTTTTTGGTTCAAGGTAGATTTTATTCCTCTTTTTTGTATTTACAGATATAAGCATGGAAATAATTTATTCATATAAATACATGTATGTGCAGGGAATAATTGTTTTTTCTGTTTTATTTTTTAAATTTTATTTCTTTTTAATTTTGAATTTTATTTTATATTTTTATACAGCAGGTTCTTATTGGTTATCTATTTTATACATATAAATGTATACATGCCAATCCCAGTCTCTCAACTCCTCCCACCACCACCCCCCCAACAGCTTTCCCCCCTTGTTGTCCATACGTTTGTTGTCTACATCTGTTGCTCTATTTATGCCTTGCAAAATGGTTAATCTGTACAGTTTTTCTAGGTTCCACATATATGCATGAATATACAAGATTTGTTTTTCTCTTTCTGACTTACTTCACTCTGTATGACAGTCTCTAGATCCATCGACGTCTCTACAAATGACCCAATTTCATTCCTTTTCATGGCTTAGTAATATTCCATTTTATATATGTACCACAGCTTTATGCATTCGTCTGTCTGTGGGCATTTAGGTTGCTTCCATTACCTCGATATTGTAAATAGTGATGCAATGAACATTGCGGTGAATGACTCTTTTTGATTTATGGTTTTGTCTGGGTATATGTCCAGTACTGGGATTGCTGTATCATATGGTAATTCTATTGTTAGTTTCTTAAGAAATTCCATATTGTTCTCCATAATGACTGTATCAATTTATATTCCCAACAATAGTGGAAGAGGGTTCCTTTTCTCCACACCCTTTCCAGCATTTTTTGTTTGTAGATTTTCTATGATGCCTATTCTACCAGGTGTGAGGTGATACCTCATTGTTGAATCCATTTCGTTGAGCAAGGGGTAGGTCTTGTCTATTACATATTTGGCTTATGGAACGGTATCTGTGCTAATTTCAAACTCTGCTTTTATGCAGCACCCCAACTCACCTTCCCCCTTAAGCAAGCATAAGTTGGTTTTCTAAATTTGAGACCTTGTTCTGTTTTGTAATTCAGTTCATGTGTAGCCAAGTTCACATTCCATGTATTAGTGATACCTTATGATGTTTCTTTTTCTGTGTGACTTATTTCACTTAGAATCATCGTGCCTCAATCCACTCATTATGCTGGTACGGGCCTGGTGACATAGATTACATTGCTGAGTGGTATTCTGTTGTACATAAGTACCGCAACTTCTTTATCCATTATTTGCTCTCTGGGATATTTAACTTGTGCCGCAGAAGAGATTCCTGTAAAAAGAGCCGTCCCAAATTTTGGGGTGGCTGTGTCTTTTTGATTTTAATTTCCCTAAGCTATAGGACCATAAGTGGAAGTGCCCTAGGCTCTGTTGCTTTGTTTTTTAGATGTTTCAGGAAACACCATACACTTCTACAGAGCGGCTGTTGGGAATTTACATCCCGCCCATCAGCATAACAAGGCTCCAAGTTCTCCGTGGCCTGTTCTGCCTTTCTGGATTTTACACTTTTTTCAGATGGCCCTTTTGACCGGGGGGAAGTGAGACTTCATTGTAGTGCAGATTTCCTTTGCAAGCTTGCTTGGTTGGCCAAAAAGGGCGTATGAGTTTTTTCCTGAATATATTCAGGAGAAAACACATACGCCCTTTTTGGCCAAGTGCATCATTGTCGACGTTCTTCCTCTTTTCCTGTGTTTTAAATGCAATCCAATTCGGATTCCTCCTGAAATCGGTTTCCTGCAATTCTGCCCCGCATTCAAGTCCTCTTGGCAGCCCTACTTCAGTATATTTTCGGACAATAGCTGTCATTTATAAATCTGCAGGTTTGTGAATTACAGTGCCCCTGAGCTCCTTTCTTCAACTCGCTTTCTTTTGAGCTGGCCACAACACCGCAGGATTGCTTCAGGCCCTAATCTGGTTCCGGCACGGCATGCTGAGCCTTTGGTTTATTCCTCTTACCTGTGGGAAATGAGAGTTAAATTTGCCCGTCCAGACACCTCCAGCTAGTCTCTCATTGGTTCTCCCTATTCCTGTTCATCTTCCGCAGAAATTGCAAACTGGGCCAAACAGGAGGTTAAAGGGACTGACTCTCCAAGTCGGGAGAGTGTTAGTAAAGCGTCTGGAATGTTGCACCCGAGTACCAGGGAACGAAAAGTGAGACACATTTGAACACGTTTCTCGATCACACGGTGGATCATACTCTGGGTTCCACATGCATGTTTTAGCTGAAGGAAGAATCTCTTAAACCTGGAGAGTTGAGACCCATGGAATGGGTACCATGCAATATGACTTCAAAGGGTCTGCATTTGCTCACCGAACCTCACCAATCTTATGAGCCCCAAGTGTCCAGCCTTATGTGTCACCCAGCTCTGGGTGTAGATATGGTAAATGCAGGTTGCATCAGAAGCCTTGAATGAATTACTTAAGTATTGCTCTCTATTTCACTGTCATTGTGTTTTGTTTAAGAAATTTATTTTTAATATGGGATTTAGCTGATTTTCACTGCTTTAATGCCGCTGTACACACTCTTGATTCTCTTACAGAGATATATAAATCCATTGCTTTTATGATTCTTACTAGGCAGGTATATTCCTAGGCGTTGAATATGGGGTGTTGAGTCCATTTCATTGAGCAAGGAGTAGCTCTTGTCTATTCCATATTTGCCTTATAGAACGTTATCTGTGCTCATTTCAATCTCTGGTTTTATGCAGCACCCCAACTCACCTTTCCCCTTAAGCAAGCATAAGTTGGTTTTCTAAATTTGAGACCCTGTTCTGTTTTGGAATTCAGTTCCTGTGTAGCCAAGTTTACATTCCGTGTATTACTGATATCTTATGATGTTTCTTCTTCTGTGTGACTTATTTCAGTTAGAATCATCGTACCTGAATCCACTCATTATGCTGCTACGGGCCTGATGACATAGATTTCATTGCTGAGTGATACTGCATTCTACGTAAGTACCACAAGTTCTTTATCCATTTTTCACATTCTGTGATATTGAACTTGTACGGTAAACGAGGTTCTTGTAAACAGAGGCGTCCCAAACTTTGGGGTGTCTGTGTCTTTTTGATTTTAATTTCCCTAAGCTATAGGACCATAAGTGGAAGTGCCCTAGGCTCTGTTGCTTTGTTTTTTAGATGTTTCAGGAAACACCATAAACTTCTCCCGAGTGTCTGTTGGCAATTTACATCCCGCCCATCAGCATAACAAGGCTCCCTGTTCTCCATGGCCTGTCCTGCCTTTCTGGATTTTACACTTTTTTCAGATGGCCCTTTTGACCGGGGGGAAGTGAGACTTCATTGTAGTGCAGATTTCCTTTGCAAGCTTGCTTTGTTGGCCAAAAAGGGCGTATGCTTTTTTTCCTGAATATATTCAGGAAAAAATGCATACGCCCTTTTTGGCCAAGTGCATCATTGTGGACACTCTGCCGCTTTTCCTATGCTTTCGATGCAATTCCAGTCTACCTCCTGAAATCGGTTTCCTGCAATTCTGCCCCGCTTTCAAGTTCTCTTGGCAGCCCTACTTCAGTATATTTTTGGACTATAGCTGTCATTTATAACTCTGCAGGTTTGTGAATTACAGTGCCCCTGAGCTCCTTTCTTCAACTCGCTTTCTTGTGAGCTGGCCGCAACACCGCAGGATGGCTTCAGGCCCTAATCTGGTTCCGGCATGGCACGCTGAGCCTTTGGTTAATTCCTCTTCCTGGTGGGAAATGAGAGTTAAATTTGCCCGTCCAGACACCTCCAGCTAGTCTCTCATTGGTTCTCGCTATTCCTGTTCATCTTCCGCAGAAATTGCAAACTGGGCCAAACAGGAGGTTTAGGGACTGACTCTCCAAGTCGGGAGAATGTTAGTAAAGCGTCTGGAATGTTGCACCCAAGTACCAGGGTACGAAAACTGAGACATATTTGAACACGTCTCCCGATCACATGGTTGATCATACTCTAGGTTCCACATGCATGTTTTAGCTGAAGGAAGAATACCTTAAACCTGGGTAGTTGAAACCCGTGGAATGGGTACCATGCAATATGACTTCAAAGGGTCTTCATTTGCTCACCGAACCTCTCCAATCCTATCACTGCTGCGTTTATACCCCTGTACACATGCTTGATTCTCTTTTGGAGACATAGCAATCCATAGGTTTTAAGATACTTACTAGTCAAGTACATTCTTAGGCGTTTAATATGGGGTGTTGAGTCCATTTTGTTGAGCAAGCAGTAGCTCTTGTCTATTCCATATTTGGCTTAAGGAACTTTATCTGTGCTCATTTCAATCTCTTGTTTTATGCAGCACCCCAACTCACCTTTCCCCTTAAGCAAGCATAAGTTGGTTTTCTAAATTTGAGACCCTGTTCTGTTTTGGAATTCAGTTCCTGTGTAGCCAAGTTTACATTCCGTGTATTACTGATATCTTATGATGTTTCTTTTTCTGTGTGACTTATTTCAGTTAGAATCAACGTACCTGAATCCACTCATTATGCTGCTACGGGCCTGATGACATAGATTTCATTGCTGAGTGATACTGCATTGTACGTAAGTACCACAAGTTCTTTATCCATTTTTCACTTTCTGTGATATTGAACTTGTACGGTAAACGAGGTTCTTGTAAACAGAGGCGTCCCAAACATTGGGGTGGCTGTGTCTTTTTGATTTTAATTTCCCTAAGCTATAGGACCATAAGTGGAAGTGCCCTAGGCTCTGTTGCTTTGTTTTTTAGATGTTTCAGGAAACACCATACACTTCTCCCGAGTGTCTGTTGGCAATTTACATCCCGCCCATCAGCATAACAAGGCTCCCAGTTCTCCATGGCCTGTCCTGCCTTTCTGGATTTTACACTTTTTTCAGATGGCCCTTTTGACCGGGGGGAAGTCAGACTTCATTGTAGTGCAGATTTCCTTTGCAAACTTGCTTGGTTGGCCAAAAAGGGCATATGCGTTTTTTCCTGAATATATTCAGGAAAAAACGCATACGCCCTTTTTGGCCAAGTGCATCGTTGTGGACGTTCTGCCTCTTTTCCTATGCTTTCAATGCAATTCCAGTCTACCTCCTGAAATCGGTTTCCTGCAATTCTGCCCCGCTTTCAAGTCCTCTTGGCAGCCTTACTTCAGTATATTTTTGGACGATAGCTGTCATTTATAACTCTGCAGGTTTGTGAATTACAGTGCCCCTGAGCTGCTTTCTTCAACTCGCTTTCTTGTGAGCTGGCCGCAACACCGCAGGATTGCTTCAGGCCCTAATGTGGTTCCGGCACGGCACGCTGAGCCTTTGGTTAATTCCTCTTCCTGGTGGGAAATGAGAGTTAAATTTGCCCGTCCAGACACCTCCAGCTAGTCTCTCATTGGTTCTCCCTATTCCTGTTCATCTTCCGCAGAAATTGCAAACTGGGCCAAACAGGAGGTTAAAGGGACTGACTCTCCAAGTCGGGAGAGTGTTAGTAAAGCGTCTGGAATGTTGCACCCGAGTACCAGGGAACAAAAAGTGAGACACATTTGAACACGTTTCTCGATCACACGGTGGATCATACTCTGGGTTCCACATGCATGTTTTAGCTGAAGGAAGAATCTCTTAAACCTGGAGAGTTGAGACCCATGGAATGGGTACCATGCAATATGACTTCAAAGGGTCTGCATTTGCTCACCGAACCTCACCAATCTTATGAGCCCCAAGTGTCCAGCCTTATGTGTCACCCAGCTCTGGGTGTAGATATGGTAAATGCAGGTTGCATCAGAAGCCTTGAATGAATTACTTAAGTATTGCTCTCTATTTCACTGTCATTGTGTTTTGTTTAAGAAATTTATTTTTAATATGGGATTTAGCTGATTTTCACTGCTTTAATGCCGCTGTACACACTCTTGATTCTCTTACAGAGATATATAAATCCATTGCTTTTATGATTCTTACTAGGCAGGTATATTCCTAGGCGTTGAATATGGGGTGTTGAGTCCATTTCATTGAGCAAGGAGTAGCTCTTGTCTATTCCATATTTGCCTTATAGAACGTTATCTGTGCTCATTTCAATCTCTGGTTTTATGCAGCACCCCAACTCACCTTTCCCCTTAAGCAAGCATAAGTTGGTTTTCTAAATTTGAGACCCTGTTCTGTTTTGGAATTCAGTTCCTGTGTAGCCAAGTTTACATTCCGTGTATTACTGATATCTTATGATGTTTCTTCTTCTGTGTGACTTATTTCAGTTAGAATCATCGTACCTGAATCCACTCATTATGCTGCTACGGGCCTGATGACATAGATTTCATTGCTGAGTGATACTGCATTCTACGTAAGTACCACAAGTTCTTTATCCATTTTTCACATTCTGTGATATTGAACTTGTACGGTAAACGAGGTTCTTGTAAACAGAGGCGTCCCAAACTTTGGGGTGTCTGTGTCTTTTTGATTTTAATTTCCCTAAGCTATAGGACCATAAGTGGAAGTGCCCTAGGCTCTGTTGCTTTGTTTTTTAGATGTTTCAGGAAACACCATAAACTTCTCCCGAGTGTCTGTTGGCAATTTACATCCCGCCCATCAGCATAACAAGGCTCCCAGTTCTCCATGGCCTGTCCTGCCTTTCTGGATTTTACACTTTTTTCAGATGGCCCTTTTGACCGGGGGGAAGTGAGACTTCATTGTAGTGCAGATTTCCTTTGCAAGCTTGCTTTGTTGGCCAAAAAGGGCGTATGCTTTTTTTCCTGAATATATTCAGGAAAAAATGCATACGCCCTTTTTGGCCAAGTGCATCATTGTGGACGCTCTGCCGCTTTTCCTATGCTTTCGATGCAATTCCAGTCTACCTCCTGAAATCGGTTTCCTGCAATTCTGCCCCGCTTTCAAGTTCTCTTGGCAGCCCTACTTCAGTATATTTTTGGACTATAGCTGTCATTTATAACTCTGCAGGTTTGTGAATTACAGTGCCCCTGAGCTCCTTTCTTCAACTCGCTTTCTTGTGAGCTGGCCGCAACACCGCAGGATGGCTTCAGGCCCTAATCTGGTTCCGGCATGGCACGCTGAGCCTTTGGTTAATTCCTCTTCCTGGTGGGAAATGAGAGTTAAATTTGCCCGTCCAGACACCTCCAGCTAGTCTCTCATTGGTTCTCGCTATTCCTGTTCATCTTCCGCAGAAATTGCAAACTGGGCCAAACAGGAGGTTTAGGGACTGACTCTCCAAGTCGGGAGAATGTTAGTAAAGCGTCTGGAATGTTGCACCCAAGTACCAGGGTACGAAAACTGAGACATATTTGAACACGTCTCCCGATCACATGGTTGATCATACTCTAGGTTCCACATGCATGTTTTAGCTGAAGGAAGAATACCTTAAACCTGGGTAGTTGAAACCCGTGGAATGGGTACCATGCAATATGACTTCAAAGGGTCTTCATTTGCTCACCGAACCTCTCCAATCCTATCACTGCTGCGTTTATACCCCTGTACACATGCTTGATTCTCTTTTGGAGACATAGCAATCCATAGGTTTTAAGATACTTACTAGTCAAGTACATTCTTAGGCGTTTAATATGGGGTGTTGAGTCCATTTTGTTGAGCAAGCAGTAGCTCTTGTCTATTCCATATTTGGCTTAAGGAACTTTATCTGTGCTCATTTCAATCTCTTGTTTTATGCAGCACCCCAACTCACCTTTCCCCTTAAGCAAGCATAAGTTGGTTTTCTAAATTTGAGACCCTGTTCTGTTTTGGAATTCAGTTCCTGTGTAGCCAAGTTTACATTCCGTGTATTACTGATATCTTATGATGTTTCTTTTTCTGTGTGACTTATTTCAGTTAGAATCAACGTACCTGAATCCACTCATTATGCTGCTACGGGCCTGATGACATAGATTTCATTGCTGAGTGATACTGCATTGTACGTAAGTACCACAAGTTCTTTATCCATTTTTCACTTTCTGTGATATTGAACTTGTACGGTAAACGAGGTTCTTGTAAACAGAGGCGTCCCAAACATTGGGGTGGCTGTGTCTTTTTGATTTTAATTTCCCTAAGCTATAGGACCATAAGTGGAAGTGCCCTAGGCTCTGTTGCTTTGTTTTTTAGATGTTTCAGGAAACACCATACACTTCTCCCGAGTGTCTGTTGGCAATTTACATCCCGCCCATCAGCATAACAAGGCTCCCAGTTCTCCATGGCCTGTCCTGCCTTTCTGGATTTTACACTTTTTTCAGATGGCCCTTTTGACCGGGGGGGAGTCAGACTTCATTGTAGTGCAGATTTCCTTTGCAAACTTGCTTGGTTGGCCAAAAAGGGCATATGCGTTTTTTCCTGAATATATTCAGGAAAAAACGCATACGCCCTTTTTGGCCAAGTGCATCATTGTGGACGTTCTGCCTCTTTTCCTATGCTTTCAATGCAATTCCAGTCTACCTCCTGAAATCGGTTTCCTGCAATTCTGCCCCGCTTTCAAGTCCTCTTGGCAGCCTTACTTCAGTATATTTTTGGACGATAGCTGTCATTTATAACTCTGCAGGTTTGTGAATTACAGTGCCCCTGAGCTCCTTTCTTCAACTCGCTTTCTTGTGAGCTGGCCGCAACACCGCAGGATTGCTTCAGGCCCTAATGTGGTTCCGGCACGGCACGCTGAGCCTTTGGTTAATTCCTCTTCCTGGTGGGAAATGAGAGTTAAATTTGCCCGTCCAGACACCTCCAGCTAGTCTCTCATTGGTTCTCCCTATTCCTGTTCATCTTCCGCAGAAATTGCAAACTGGGCCAAACAGGAGGTTAAAGGGACTGACTCTCCAAGTCGGGAGAGTGTTAGTAAAGCGTCTGGAATGTTGCACCCGAGTACCAGGGAACGAAAAGTGAGACACATTTGAACACGTTTCTCGATCACACGGTGGATCATACTCTGGGTTCCACATGCATGTTTTAGCTGAAGGAAGAATCTCTTAAACCTGGAGAGTTGAGACCCATGGAATGGGTACCATGCAATATGACTTCAAAGGGTCTGCATTTGCTCACCGAACCTCACCAATCTTATGAGCCCCAAGTGTCCAGCCTTATGTGTCACCCAGCTCTGGGTGTAGATATGGTAAATGCAGGTTGCATCAGAAGCCTTGAATGAATTACTTAAGTATTGCTCTCTATTTCACTGTCATTGTGTTTTGTTTAAGAAATTTATTTTTAATATGGGATTTAGCTGATTTTCACTGCTTTAATGCCGCTGTACACACTCTTGATTCTCTTACAGAGATATATAAATCCATTGCTTTTATGATTCTTACTAGGCAGGTATATTCCTAGGCGTTGAATATGGGGTGTTGAGTCCATTTCATTGAGCAAGGAGTAGCTCTTGTCTATTCCATATTTGCCTTATAGAACGTTATCTGTGCTCATTTCAATCTCTGGTTTTATGCAGCACCCCAACTCACCTTTCCCCTTAAGCAAGCATAAGTTGGTTTTCTAAATTTGAGACCCTGTTCTGTTTTGGAATTCAGTTCCTGTGTAGCCAAGTTTACATTCCGTGTATTACTGATATCTTATGATGTTTCTTCTTCTGTGTGACTTATTTCAGTTAGAATCATCGTACCTGAATCCACTCATTATGCTGCTACGGGCCTGATGACATAGATTTCATTGCTGAGTGATACTGCATTCTACGTAAGTACCACATGTTCTTTATCCATTTTTCACATTCTGTGATATTGAACTTGTACGGTAAACGAGGTTCTTGTAAACAGAGGCGTCCCAAACTTTGGGGTGTCTGTGTCTTTTTGATTTTAATTTCCCTAAGCTATAGGACCATAAGTGGAAGTGCCCTAGGCTCTGTTGCTTTGTTTTTTAGATGTTTCAGGAAACACCATAAACTTCTCCCGAGTGTCTGTTGGCAATTTACATCCCGCCCATCAGCATAACAAGGCTCCCAGTTCTCCATGGCCTGTCCTGCCTTTCTGGATTTTACACTTTTTTCAGATGGCCCTTTTGACCGGGGGGAAGTGAGACTTCATTGTAGTGCAGATTTCCTTTGCAAGCTTGCTTTGTTGGCCAAAAAGGGCGTATGCTTTTTTTCCTGAATATATTCAGGAAAAAATGCATACGCCCTTTTTGGCCAAGTGCATCATTGTGGACGCTCTGCCGCTTTTCCTATGCTTTCGATGCAATTCCAGTCTACCTCCTGAAATCGGTTTCCTGCAATTCTGCCCCGCTTTCAAGTTCTCTTGGCAGCCCTACTTCAGTATATTTTTGGACTATAGCTGTCATTTATAACTCTGCAGGTTTGTGAATTACAGTGCCCCTGAGCTCCTTTCTTCAACTCGCTTTCTTGTGAGCTGGCCGCAACACCGCAGGATGGCTTCAGGCCCTAATCTGGTTCCGGCATGGCACGCTGAGCCTTTGGTTAATTCCTCTTCCTGGTGGGAAATGAGAGTTAAATTTGCCCGTCCAGACACCTCCAGCTAGTCTCTCATTGGTTCTCGCTATTCCTGTTCATCTTCCGCAGAAATTGCAAACTGGGCCAAACAGGAGGTTTAGGGACTGACTCTCCAAGTCGGGAGAATGTTAGTAAAGCGTCTGGAATGTTGCACCCAAGTACCAGGGTACGAAAACTGAGACATATTTGAACACGTCTCCCGATCACATGGTTGATCATACTCTAGGTTCCACATGCATGTTTTAGCTGAAGGAAGAATACCTTAAACCTGGGTAGTTGAAACCCGTGGAATGGGTACCATGCAATATGACTTCAAAGGGTCTTCATTTGCTCACCGAACCTCTCCAATCCTATCACTGCTGCGTTTATACCCCTGTACACATGCTTGATTCTCTTTTGGAGACATAGCAATCCATAGGTTTTAAGATACTTACTAGTCAAGTACATTCTTAGGCGTTTAATATGGGGTGTTGAGTCCATTTTGTTGAGCAAGCAGTAGCTCTTGTCTATTCCATATTTGGCTTAAGGAACTTTATCTGTGCTCATTTCAATCTCTTGTTTTATGCAGCACCCCAACTCACCTTTCCCCTTAAGCAAGCATAAGTTGGTTTTCTAAATTTGAGACCCTGTTCTGTTTTGGAATTCAGTTCCTGTGTAGCCAAGTTTACATTCCGTGTATTACTGATATCTTATGATGTTTCTTTTTCTGTGTGACTTATTTCAGTTAGAATCAACGTACCTGAATCCACTCATTATGCTGCTACGGGCCTGATGACATAGATTTCATTGCTGACTGATACTGCATTGTACGTAAGTACCACAAGTTCTTTACCTTTTTTCACTTTCTGTGATATTGAACTTGTACGGTAAACGAGGTTCTTGTAAACAGAGGCGTCCCAAACATTGGGGTGGCTGTGTCTTTTTGATTTTAATTTCCCTAAGCTATAGGACCATAAGTGGAAGTGCCCTAGGCTCTGTTGCTTTGTTTTTTAGATGTTTCAGGAAACACCATACACTTCTCCCGAGTGTCTGTTGGCAATTTACATCCCGCCCATCAGCATAACAAGGCTCCCAGTTCTCCATGGCCTGTCCTGCCTTTCTGGATTTTACACTTTTTTCAGATGGCCCTTTTGACCGGGGGGAAGTCAGACTTCATTGTAGTGCAGATTTCCTTTGCAAACTTGCTTGGTTGGCCAAAAAGGGCATATGCGTTTTTTCCTGAATATATTCAGGAAAAAACGCATACGCCCTTTTTGGCCAAGTGCATCATTGTGGACGTTCTGCCTCTTTTCCTATGCTTTCAATGCAATTCCAGTCTACCTCCTGAAATCGGTTTCCTGCAATTCTGCCCCGCTTTCAAGTCCTCTTGGCAGCCTTACTTCAGTATATTTTTGGACGATAGTTGTCATTTATAACTCCGCAGGTTGGTGAATTACAGTGCCCCTGAGCTCCTTTCTTCAACTCGCTTTCTTTTGAGCTGGCCGCAACACCGCAGGATGGCTTCAGGCCCTAATCTGGTTCCGGCACGGCACGCTGAGCCTTTGGTTATTTCCTCTTCCTGGTGGGAAATGAGAGTTAAATTTGCCCGTCCAGACACCTCCAGCTAGTCTCTCATTGGTTCTCGCTATTCCTGTTCATCTTCCGCAGAAATTGCAAACTGGGCCAAACAGGAGGTTAAAGGGACTGACTCTCCAAGTCGGGAGAGTGTTAGTAAAGCGTCTGGAATGTTGCACCCGAGTACCAGGGTACGAAAACTGAGACATATTTGAACACGTCTCCCGATCACATGGTTGATCATACTCTAGGTTCCACATGCATGTTTTAGCTGAAGGAAGAATACCTTAAACCTGGGTAGTTGAAACCCGTGGAATGGGTAGCATGCAATATGACTTCAAAGGGTCTTCATTTGCTCACCGAACCTCTCCAATCCTATCACTGCTGCGTTTATGTCCCTGTACACATGCTTGATTCTCTTTCGGAGACATAGCAATCCATCGGTTTTAAGATACTTAAGAGTCAGGTACATTCTTAGGCGTTTAATATGCGGTGTTGAGTCCATTTCGTTGAGCAAGGAGTAGCTCTTGTCTATTCCATATTTGGCTTAAGGAACTTTATCTGTGCTCATTTCAATCTCTGGTTTTATGCAGCACCCCAACTCACCTTTACCCTTAAACAAGCATAAGTTGGTTTTCTAAATTTGAGACCCTGTTCTGTTCTGTAATTCAGTTCCTGTGTAGCCAAGTTTACATTCCGTGTATTACTGATATCTTATGATGTTTCTTTTTCTGTGTGACTTATTTCAGTTAGAATCATCGTACCTGAATCCACTCATTGTGCTGCTACGGGCCTGATGACATAGATTTCACTGCTGAGTGATACTGCATTGTACGTAAGTACCACAAGTTCTTTATCCATTTTTCACTTTCTGTGATATTGAACTTGTACGGTAAACGAGGTTCTTGTAAACAGAGGCGTCCCAAACTTTGGGGTGGCTGTGTCTTTTTGATTTTAATTTCCCTAAGCTATAGGACCATAAGTGGAAGTGCCCTAGGCTCTGTTGCTTTGTTTTTTAGATGTTTCAGGAAACACCATACACTTCTCCCGAGTGTCTGTTGGCAGTTTACATCCCGCCCATCAGCATAACAAGGCTCCCAGTTCTCCATGGCCTGTCCTGCCTTTCTGGATTTTACACTTGTTTCAGATGGCCCTTTTGACCGGGGGGAAGTGAGACTTCATTGTAGTGCAGATTTCCTTTGCAAGCTTGCTTGGTTGGCCAAAAAGGGCGTATGCGTTTTTTCCTGAATATATTCAGGAAAAAACGCATACGCCCTTTTTGGCCAAGTGCATCATTGTGGACGTTCTGCCTCTTTTCCTATGCTTTCAATGCAATTCCAGTCTACCTCCTGAAATCGGTTTCCTGCAATTCTGCCCCGCTTTCAAGTCCTCTTGGCAGCCTTACTTCAGTATATTTTTGGACGATAGTTGTCATTTATAACTCTGCAGGTTTGTGAATTACAGTGCCCCTGAGCTCCTTTCTTCAACTCGTTTTCTTGTGAGCTGGCCGCAACACCGCAGGATGGCTTCAGGCCCTAATCTGGTTCCGGCACGGCACGCTGAGCCTTTGGTTATTTCCTCTTCCTGGTGGGAAATGAGAGTTAAATTTGCCCGTCCAGACACCTCCAGCTAGTCTCTCATTGGTTCTCGCTATTCCTGTTCATCTTCCGCAGAAATTGCAAACTGGGCCAAACAGGAGGTTAAAGGGACTGACTCTCCAAGTCGGGAGAGTGTTAGTAAAGCGTCTGGAATGTTGCACCCGAGTACCAGGGTACGAAAACTGAGACATATTTGAACACGTCTCCCGATCACATGGTTGATCATACTCTAGGTTCCACATGCATGTTTTAGCTGAAGGAAGAATACCTTAAACCTGGGTAGTTGAAACCCGTGGAATGGGTACCATGCAATATGACTTCAAAGGGTCTTCATTTGCTCACCGAACCTCTCCAATCCTATCACTGCTGCGTTTATGTCCCTGTACACATGCTTGATTCTCTTTCGGAGACATAGCAATCCATAGGTTTTAAGATACTTAAGAGTCAGGTACATTCTTAGGCGTTTAATATGCGGTGTTGAGTCCATTTCGTTGAGCAAGGAGTAGCTCTTGTCTATTCCATATTTGGCTTAAGGAACTTTATCTGTGCTCATTTCAATCTCTGGTTTTATGCAGCACCCCAACTCACCTTTACCCTTAAACAAGCATAAGTTGGTTTTCTAAATTTGAGACCCTGTTCTGTTCTGTAATTCAGTTCCTGTGTAGCCAAGTTTACATTCCGTGTATTACTGATATCTTATGATGTTTCTTTCTCTGTGTGACTTATTTCAGTTAGAATCATCGTACCTGAATCCACTCATTGTGCTGCTACGGGCCTGATGGCATAGATATCACTGCTGTGTGATACTGCATTGTACGTAAGTACCACAAGTTCTTTATCCATTTTTCACTTTCTGTGATATTGAACTTGTACGGTAAACGAGGTTCTTGTAAACAGAGGCGTCCCAAACATTGGGGTGGCTGTATCTTTTTGATTTTAATTTCCCTAAGCTATAGGACCATAAGTGGAAGTGCCCTAGGCTCTGTTGCTTTGTTTTTTAGATGTTTCAGGAAACACCATACACTTCTCCCGAGTGTCTGTTGGCAATTTACATCCCGCCCATCAGCATAACAAGGCTCCCAGTTCTCCATGGCCTGTCCTGCCTTTCTGGATTTTACACTTTTTTCAGATGGCCCTTTTGACCGGGGGGAAGTGAGACTTCTTTGTAGTGCAGATTTCCTTTGCAAGCTTGCTTGGTTGGCCAAAAAGAGCGTATGCGTTTTTTCCTGAATATATTCAGGAAAAAACGCATACGCCCTTTTTGGCCAAGTGCATCATTGTGGACGTTCTGCCTCTTTTCCTATGCTTTCAATGCAATTCCAGTCTACCTCCTGAAATCGGTTTCCTGCAATTCTGCCCCGCTTTCAAGTCCTCTTGGCAGCCTTACTTCAGTATATTTTTGGACGATAGTTGTCATTTATAACTCTGCAGGTTTGTGAATTACAGTGCCCCTGAGCTCCTTTCTTCAACTCGCTTTCTTGTGAGCTGGCCGCAACACCGCAGGATGGCTTCAGGCCCTAATCTGGTTCCGGCACGGCACGCTGAGCCTTTGGTTATTTCCTCTTCCTGGTGGGAAATGAGAGTTAAATTTGCCCGTCCAGACACCTCCAGCTAGTCTCTCATTGGTTCTCGCTATTCCTGTTCATCTTCCGCAGAAATTGCAAACTGGGCCAAACAGGAGGTTAAAGGGACTGACTCTCCAAGTCGGGAGAGTGTTAGTAAAGCGTCTGGAATGTTGCACCCGAGTACCAGGGTACGAAAACTGAGACATATTTGAACACGTCTCCCGATCACATGGTTGATCATACTCTAGGTTCCACATGCATGTTTTAGCTGAAGGAAGAATACCTTAAACCTGGGTAGTTGAAACCCGTGGAATGGGTACCATGCAATATGACTTCAAAGGGTCTTCATTTGCTCACCGAACCTCTCCAATCCTATCACTGCTGTGTTTATGTCCCTGTACACATGCTTGATTCTCTTTCGGAGACATAGCAATCCATAGGTTTTAAGATACTTAAGAGTCAGGTACATTCTTAGGCGTTTAATATGGGGTGTTGAGTCCATTTCGTTGAGCAAGGAGTAGCTCTTGTCTATTCCATATTTGGCTTAAGGAACTTTATCTGTGCTCATTTCAATCTCTGCTTTTATGCAGCACCCCAACTCACCTTTACCCTTAAACAAGCATAAGTTGGTTTTCTAAATTTGAGACCCTGTTCTGTTCTGTAATTCAGTTCCTGTGTAGCCAAGTTTACATTCCGTGTATTACTGATATCTTATGATGTTTCTCTCTCTGTGTGACTTATTTCAGTTAGAATCATCGTACCTGAATCCACTCATTGTGCTGCTACGGGCCTGATGTCATAGATATCACTGCTGTGTGATACTGCATTGTACGTAAGTACCACAAGTTCTTTATCCATTTTTCACTTTCTGTGATATTGAACTTGTACGGTAAACGAGGTTCTTGTAAACAGAGGCGTCCCAAACATTGGGGTGGCTGTATCTTTTTTATTTTAATTTCCCTAAGCTATAGGACCATAAGTGGAAGTGCCCTAGGCTCTGTTGCTTTGTTTTTTAGATGTTTCAGGAAACACCATACACTTCTCCCGAGTGTTTGTTGGCAATTTACATCCCGCCCATCAGCATAACAAGGCTCCCAGTTCTCCATGGCCTGTCCTGCCTTTCTGGATTTTACACTTTTTTCAGATGGCCCTTTTGACCGGCGGGTGGGGGGGGGGAAGTGAGACTTCATTGTAGTGCAGATTTCCTTTGCAAGCTTGCTTGGTTGGCCAAAAAGGGCGTATGCGTTTTTTCCTGAATATATTCAGGAAAAAACGCATACGCCCTTTTTGGCCAAGTGCATCATTGTGGACGTTCTGCCTCTTTTCCTATGCTTTCAATGCAATTCCAGTCTACCTCCTGAAATCGGTTTCCTGCAATTCTGCCCCGCTTTCAAGTCCTCTTGGCAGCCTTACTTCAGTATATTTTTGGACGATAGTTGTCATTTATAACTCTGCAGGTTTGTGAATTACAGTGCCCCTGAGCTCCTTTCTTCAACTCGTTTTCTTGTGAGCTGGCCGCAACACCGCAGGATGGCTTCAGGCCCTAATCTGGTTCCGGCACGGCACGCTGAGCCTTTGGTTATTTCCTCTTCCTGGTGGGAAATGAGAGTTAAATTTGCCCGTCCAGACACCTCCAGCTAGTCTCTCATTGGTTCTCGCTATTCCTGTTCATCTTCCGCAGAAATTGCAAACTGGGCCAAACAGGAGGTTAAAGGGACTGACTCTCCAAGTCGGGAGAGTGTTAGTAAAGCGTCTGGAATGTTGCACCCGAGTACCAGGGTACGAAAACTGAGACATATTTGAACACGTCTCCCGATCACATGGTTGATCATACTCTAGGTTCCACATGCATGTTTTAGCTGAAGGAAGAATACCTTAAACCTGGGTAGTTGAAACCCCTGGAATGGGTACCATGCAATATGACTTCAAAGGGTCTTCATTTGCTCACCGAACCTCTCCAATCCTATCACTGCTGCGTTTATGTCCCTGTACACATGCTTGATTCTCTTTCGGAGACATAGCAATCCATAGGTTTTAAGATACTTAAGAGTCAGGTACATTCTTAGGCGTTTAATATGCGGTGTTGAGTCCATTTCGTTGAGCAAGGAGTAGCTCTTGTCTATTCCATATTTGGCTTAAGGAACTTTATCTGTGCTCATTTCAATCTCTGGTTTTATGCAGCACCCCAACTCACCTTTACCCTTAAACAAGCATAAGTTGGTTTTCTAAATTTGAGACCCTGTTCTGTTCTGTAATTCAGTTCCTGTGTAGCCAAGTTTACATTCCGTGTATTACTGATATCTTATGATGTTTCTTTCTCTGTGTGACTTATTTCAGTTAGAATCATCGTACCTGAATCCACTCATTGTGCTGCTACAGGCCTGATGACATAGATTTCACTGCTGAGTGATACTGCATTGTACGTAAGTACCACAAGTTCTTTATCCATTTTTCACTTTCTGTGATATTGAACTTGTACGGTAAACGAGGTTCTTGTAAACAGAGGCGTCCCAAACATTGGGGTGGCTGTATCTTTTTGATTTTAATTTCCCTAAGCTATAGGACCATAAGTGGAAGTGCCCTAGGCTCTGTTGCTTTGTTTTTTAGATGTTTCAGGAAACACCATACACTTCTCCCGAGTGTCTGTTGGCAATTTACATCCCGCCCATCAGCATAACAAGGCTCCCAGTTCTCCATGGCCTGTCCTGCCTTTCTGGATTTTACACTTTTTTCAGATGGCCCTTTTGACCGGGGGGAAGTGAGACTTCATTGTAGTGCAGATTTCCTTTGCAAGCTTGCTTGGTTGGCCAAAAAGGGCGTATGCGTTTTTTCCTGAATATATTCAGGAAAAAACGCATACGCCCTTTTTGGCCAAGTGCATCATTGTGGACGTTCTGCCTCTTTTCCTATGCTTTCAATGCAATTCCAGTCTACCTCCTGAAATCGGTTTCCTGCAATTCTGCCCCGCTTTCAAGTCCTCTTGGCAGCCTTACTTCAGTATATTTTTGGACGATAGTTGTCATTTATAACTCTGCAGGTTTGTGAATTACAGTGCCCCTGAGCTCCTTTCTTCAACTCGTTTTCTTGTGAGCTGGCCGCAACACCGCAGGATGGCTTCAGGCCCTAATCTGGTTCCGGCACGGCACGCTGAGCCTTTGGTTATTTCCTCTTCCTGGTGGGAAATGAGAGTTAAATTTGCCCGTCCAGACACCTCCAGCTAGTCTCTCATTGGTTCTCGCTATTCCTGTTCATCTTCCGCAGAAATTGCAAACTGGGCCAAACAGGAGGTTAAAGGGACTGACTCTCCAAGTCGGGAGAGTGTTAGTAAAGCGTCTGGAATGTTGCACCCGAGTACCAGGGTACGAAAACTGAGACATATTTGAACACGTCTCCCGATCACATGGTTGATCATACTCTAGGTTCCACATGCATGTTTTAGCTGAAGGAAGAATACCTTAAACCTGGGTAGTTGAAACCCCTGGAATGGGTACCATGCAATATGACTTCAAAGGGTCTTCATTTGCTCACCGAACCTCTCCAATCCTATCACTGCTGCGTTTATGTCCCTGTACACATGCTTGATTCTCTTTCGGAGACATAGCAATCCATAGGTTTTAAGATACTTAAGAGTCAGGTACATTCTTAGGCGTTTAATATGCGGTGTTGAGTCCATTTCATTGAGCAAGGAGTAGCTCTTGTCTATTCCATATTTGGCTTAAGGAACTTTATCTGTGCTCATTTCAATCTCTGGTTTTATGCAGCACCCCAACTCACCTTTACCCTTAAACAAGCATAAGTTGGTTTTCTAAATTTGAGACCCTGTTCTGTTCTGTAATTCAGTTCCTGTGTAGCCAAGTTTACATTCCGTGTATTACTGACATCTTATGATGTTTCTTTTTCTGTGTGACTTATTTCAGTTAGAATCATCGTACCTGAATCCACTCATTGTGCTGCTACGGGCCTGATGACATAGATTTCACTGCTGAGTGATACTGCATTGTACGTAAGTACCACAAGTTCTTTATCCATTTTTCACTTTCTGTGATATTGAACTTGTACGGTAAACGAGGTTCTTGTAAACAGAGGCGTCCCAAACTTTGGGGTGGCTGTGTCTTTTTGATTTTAATTTCCCTAAGCTATAGGACCATAAGTGGAAGTGCCCTAGGCTCTGTTGCTTTGTTTTTTAGATGTTTCAGGAAACACCATACACTTCTCCCGAGTGTCTGTTGGCAGTTTACATCCCGCCCATCAGCATAACAAGGCTCCCAGTTCTCCATGGCCTGTCCTGCCTTTCTGGATTTTACACTTTTTTCAGATGGCCCTTTTGACCGGCGGGAAGTGAGACTTCATTGTAGTGCAGATTTCCTTTGCAAGCTTGCTTGGTTGGCCAAAAAGGGCGTATGCGTTTTTTCCTGAATATATTCAGGAAAAAACGCATACGCCCTTTTTGGCCAAGTGCATCATTGTGGACGTTCTGCCTCTTTTCCTATGCTTTGAATGCAATTCCAGTCTACCTCCTGAAATCGGTTTCCTGCAATTCTGCCCCGCTTTCAAGTCCTCTTGGCAGCCTTACTTCAGTATATTTTTGGACGATAGCTGTCATTTATAACTCTGCAGGTTTGTGAATTACAGTGCCCCTGAGCTCCTTTCTTCAACTCGCTTTCTT
The DNA here is from genome assembly GCF_963455315.2 of Globicephala melas. NCBI lineage: Eukaryota > Metazoa > Chordata > Mammalia > Artiodactyla > Delphinidae > Globicephala > Globicephala melas. The sequence goes on along the minus strand of NW_027207524.1, from coordinate 46,827 downwards.
GTGAGCTGGCCGCAACACCGCAGGATGGCTTCAGGCCCTAATCTGGTTCCGGCACGGCACGCTGAGCCTTTGGTTATTTCCTCTTCCTGGTGGGAAATGAGAGTTAAATTTGCCCGTCCAGACACCTCCAGCTAGTCTCTCATTGGTTCTCGCTATTCCTGTTCATCTTCCGCAGAAATTGCAAACTGGGCCAAACAGGAGGTTAAAGGGACTGACTCTCCAAGTCGGGAGAGTGTTAGTAAAGCGTCTGGAATGTTGCACCCGAGTACCAGGGTACGAAAACTGAGACATATTTGAACACGTCTCCCGATCACATGGTTGATCATACTCTAGGTTCCACATGCATGTTTTAGCTGAAGGAAGAATACCTTAAACCTGGGTAGTTGAAACCCGTGGAATGGGTAGCATGCAATATGACTTCAAAGGGTCTTCATTTGCTCACCGAACCTCTCCAATCCTATCACTGCTGCGTTTATGTCCCTGTACACATGCTTGATTCTCTTTCGGAGACATAGCAATCCATCGGTTTTAAGATACTTAAGAGTCAGGTACATTCTTAGGCGTTTAATATGCGGTGTTGAGTCCATTTCGTTGAGCAAGGAGTAGCTCTTGTCTATTCCATATTTGGCTTAAGGAACTTTATCTGTGCTCATTTCAATCTCTGGTTTTATGCAGCACCCCAACTCACCTTTACCCTTAAACAAGCATAAGTTGGTTTTCTAAATTTGAGACCCTGTTCTGTTCTGTAATTCAGTTCCTGTGTAGCCAAGTTTACATTCCGTGTATTACTGATATCTTATGATGTTTCTTTTTCTGTGTGACTTATTTCAGTTAGAATCATCGTACCTGAATCCACTCATTGTGCTGCTACGGGCCTGATGACATAGATTTCACTGCTGAGTGATACTGCATTGTACGTAAGTACCACAAGTTCTTTATCCATTTTTCACTTTCTGTGATATTGAACTTGTACGGTAAACGAGGTTCTTGTAAACAGAGGCGTCCCAAACTTTGGGGTGGCTGTGTCTTTTTGATTTTAATTTCCCTAAGCTATAGGACCATAAGTGGAAGTGCCCTAGGCTCTGTTGCTTTGTTTTTTAGATGTTTCAGGAAACACCATACACTTCTCCCGAGTGTCTGTTGGCAGTTTACATCCCGCCCATCAGCATAACAAGGCTCCCAGTTCTCCATGGCCTGTCCTGCCTTTCTGGATTTTACACTTGTTTCAGATGGCCCTTTTGACCGGGGGGAAGTGAGACTTCATTGTAGTGCAGATTTCCTTTGCAAGCTTGCTTGGTTGGCCAAAAAGGGCGTATGCGTTTTTTCCTGAATATATTCAGGAAAAAACGCATACGCCCTTTTTGGCCAAGTGCATCATTGTGGACGTTCTGCCTCTTTTCCTATGCTTTCAATGCAATTCCAGTCTACCTCCTGAAATCGGTTTCCTGCAATTCTGCCCCGCTTTCAAGTCCTCTTGGCAGCCTTACTTCAGTATATTTTTGGACGATAGTTGTCATTTATAACTCTACAGGTTTGTGAATTACAGTGCCCCTGAGCTCCTTTCTTCAACTCGTTTTCTTGTGAGCTGGCCGCAACACCGCAGGATGGCTTCAGGCCCTAATCTGGTTCCGGCACGGCACGCTGAGCCTTTGGTTATTTCCTCTTCCTGGTGGGAAATGAGAGTTAAATTTGCCCGTCCAGACACCTCCAGCTAGTCTCTCATTGGTTCTCGCTATTCCTGTTCATCTTCCGCAGAAATTGCAAACTGGGCCAAACAGGAGGTTAAAGGGACTGACTCTCCAAGTCGGGAGAGTGTTAGTAAAGCGTCTGGAATGTTGCACCCGAGTACCAGGGTACGAAAACTGAGACATATTTGAACACGTCTCCCGATCACATGGTTGATCATACTCTAGGTTCCACATGCATGTTTTAGCTGAAGGAAGAATACCTTAAACCTGGGTAGTTGAAACCCGTGGAATGGGTACCATGCAATATGACTTCAAAGGGTCTTCATTTGCTCACCGAACCTCTCCAATCCTATCACTGCTGCGTTTATGTCCCTGTACACATGCTTGATTCTCTTTCGGAGACATAGCAATCCATAGGTTTTAAGATACTTAAGAGTCAGGTACATTCTTAGGCGTTTAATATGCGGTGTTGAGTCCATTTCGTTGAGCAAGGAGTAGCTCTTGTCTATTCCATATTTGGCTTAAGGAACTTTATCTGTGCTCATTTCAATCTCTGGTTTTATGCAGCACCCCAACTCACCTTTACCCTTAAACAAGCATAAGTTGGTTTTCTAAATTTGAGACCCTGTTCTGTTCTGTAATTCAGTTCCTGTGTAGCCAAGTTTACATTCCGTGTATTACTGATATCTTATGATGTTTCTTTCTCTGTGTGACTTATTTCAGTTAGAATCATCGTACCTGAATCCACTCATTGTGCTGCTACGGGCCTGATGGCATAGATATCACTGCTGTGTGATACTGCATTGTACGTAAGTACCACAAGTTCTTTATCCATTTTTCACTTTCTGTGATATTGAACTTGTACGGTAAACGAGGTTCTTGTAAACAGAGGCGTCCCAAACATTGGGGTGGCTGTATCTTTTTGATTTTAATTTCCCTAAGCTATAGGACCATAAGTGGAAGTGCCCTAGGCTCTGTTGCTTTGTTTTTTAGATGTTTCAGGAAACACCATACACTTCTCCCGAGTGTCTGTTGGCAATTTACATCCCGCCCATCAGCATAACAAGGCTCCCAGTTCTCCATGGCCTGTCCTGCCTTTCTGGATTTTACACTTTTTTCAGATGGCCCTTTTGACCGGGGGGAAGTGAGACTTCTTTGTAGTGCAGATTTCCTTTGCAAGCTTGCTTGGTTGGCCAAAAAGAGCGTATGCGTTTTTTCCTGAATATATTCAGGAAAAAACGCATACGCCCTTTTTGGCCAAGTGCATCATTGTGGACGTTCTGCCTCTTTTCCTATGCTTTCAATGCAATTCCAGTCTACCTCCTGAAATCGGTTTCCTGCAATTCTGCCCCGCTTTCAAGTCCTCTTGGCAGCCTTACTTCAGTATATTTTTGGACGATAGTTGTCATTTATAACTCTGCAGGTTTGTGAATTACAGTGCCCCTGAGCTCCTTTCTTCAACTCGCTTTCTTGTGAGCTGGCCGCAACACCGCAGGATGGCTTCAGGCCCTAATCTGGTTCCGGCACGGCACGCTGAGCCTTTGGTTATTTCCTCTTCCTGGTGGGAAATGAGAGTTAAATTTGCCCGTCCAGACACCTCCAGCTAGTCTCTCATTGGTTCTCGCTATTCCTGTTCATCTTCCGCAGAAATTGCAAACTGGGCCAAACAGGAGGTTAAAGGGACTGACTCTCCAAGTCGGGAGAGTGTTAGTAAAGCGTCTGGAATGTTGCACCCGAGTACCAGGGTACGAAAACTGAGACATATTTGAACACGTCTCCCGATCACATGGTTGATCATACTCTAGGTTCCACATGCATGTTTTAGCTGAAGGAAGAATACCTTAAACCTGGGTAGTTGAAACCCGTGGAATGGGTACCATGCAATATGACTTCAAAGGGTCTTCATTTGCTCACCGAACCTCTCCAATCCTATCACTGCTGTGTTTATGTCCCTGTACACATGCTTGATTCTCTTTCGGAGACATAGCAATCCATAGGTTTTAAGATACTTAAGAGTCAGGTACATTCTTAGGCGTTTAATATGGGGTGTTGAGTCCATTTCGTTGAGCAAGGAGTAGCTCTTGTCTATTCCATATTTGGCTTAAGGAACTTTATCTGTGCTCATTTCAATCTCTGCTTTTATGCAGCACCCCAACTCACCTTTACCCTTAAACAAGCATAAGTTGGTTTTCTAAATTTGAGACCCTGTTCTGTTCTGTAATTCAGTTCCTGTGTAGCCAAGTTTACATTCCGTGTATTACTGATATCTTATGATGTTTCTTTCTCTGTGTGACTTATTTCAGTTAGAATCATCGTACCTGAATCCACTCATTGTGCTGCTACGGGCCTGATGTCATAGATATCACTGCTGTGTGATACTGCATTGTACGTAAGTACCACAAGTTCTTTATCCATTTTTCACTTTCTGTGATATTGAACTTGTACGGTAAACGAGGTTCTTGTAAACAGAGGCGTCCCAAACATTGGGGTGGCTGTATCTTTTTTATTTTAATTTCCCTAAGCTATAGGACCATAAGTGGAAGTGCCCTAGGCTCTGTTGCTTTGTTTTTTAGATGTTTCAGGAAACACCATACACTTCTCCCGAGTGTTTGTTGGCAATTTACATCCCGCCCATCAGCATAACAAGGCTCCCAGTTCTCCATGGCCTGTCCTGCCTTTCTGGATTTTACACTTTTTTCAGATGGCCCTTTTGACCGGCGGGGGGGGGGGGGGGAAGTGAGACTTCATTGTAGTGCAGATTTCCTTTGCAAGCTTGCTTGGTTGGCCAAAAAGGGCGTATGCGTTTTTTCCTGAATATATTCAGGAAAAAACGCATACGCCCTTTTTGGCCAAGTGCATCATTGTGGACGTTCTGCCTCTTTTCCTATGCTTTCAATGCAATTCCAGTCTACCTCCTGAAATCGGTTTCCTGCAATTCTGCCCCGCTTTCAAGTCCTCTTGGCAGCCTTACTTCAGTATATTTTTGGACGATAGTTGTCATTTATAACTCTGCAGGTTTGTGAATTACAGTGCCCCTGAGCTCCTTTCTTCAACTCGTTTTCTTGTGAGCTGGCCGCAACACCGCAGGATGGCTTCAGGCCCTAATCTGGTTCCGGCACGGCACGCTGAGCCTTTGGTTATTTCCTCTTCCTGGTGGGAAATGAGAGTTAAATTTGCCCGTCCAGACACCTCCAGCTAGTCTCTCATTGGTTCTCGCTATTCCTGTTCATCTTCCGCAGAAATTGCAAACTGGGCCAAACAGGAGGTTAAAGGGACTGACTCTCCAAGTCGGGAGAGTGTTAGTAAAGCGTCTGGAATGTTGCACCCGAGTACCAGGGTACGAAAACTGAGACATATTTGAACACGTCTCCCGATCACATGGTTGATCATACTCTAGGTTCCACATGCATGTTTTAGCTGAAGGAAGAATACCTTAAACCTGGGTAGTTGAAACCCCTGGAATGGGTACCATGCAATATGACTTCAAAGGGTCTTCATTTGCTCACCGAACCTCTCCAATCCTATCACTGCTGCGTTTATGTCCCTGTACACATGCTTGATTCTCTTTCGGAGACATAGCAATCCATAGGTTTTAAGATACTTAAGAGTCAGGTACATTCTTAGGCGTTTAATATGCGGTGTTGAGTCCATTTCGTTGAGCAAGGAGTAGCTCTTGTCTATTCCATATTTGGCTTAAGGAACTTTATCTGTGCTCATTTCAATCTCTGGTTTTATGCAGCACCCCAACTCACCTTTACCCTTAAACAAGCATAAGTTGGTTTTCTAAATTTGAGACCCTGTTCTGTTCTGTAATTCAGTTCCTGTGTAGCCAAGTTTACATTCCGTGTATTACTGATATCTTATGATGTTTCTTTCTCTGTGTGACTTATTTCAGTTAGAATCATCGTACCTGAATCCACTCATTGTGCTGCTACAGGCCTGATGACATAGATTTCACTGCTGAGTGATACTGCATTGTACGTAAGTACCACAAGTTCTTTATCCATTTTTCACTTTCTGTGATATTGAACTTGTACGGTAAACGAGGTTCTTGTAAACAGAGGCGTCCCAAACATTGGGGTGGCTGTATCTTTTTGATTTTAATTTCCCTAAGCTATAGGACCATAAGTGGAAGTGCCCTAGGCTCTGTTGCTTTGTTTTTTAGATGTTTCAGGAAACACCATACACTTCTCCCGAGTGTCTGTTGGCAATTTACATCCCGCCCATCAGCATAACAAGGCTCCCAGTTCTCCATGGCCTGTCCTGCCTTTCTGGATTTTACACTTTTTTCAGATGGCCCTTTTGACCGGGGGGAAGTGAGACTTCATTGTAGTGCAGATTTCCTTTGCAAGCTTGCTTGGTTGGCCAAAAAGGGCGTATGCGTTTTTTCCTGAATATATTCAGGAAAAAACGCATACGCCCTTTTTGGCCAAGTGCATCATTGTGGACGTTCTGCCTCTTTTCCTATGCTTTCAATGCAATTCCAGTCTACCTCCTGAAATCGGTTTCCTGCAATTCTGCCCCGCTTTCAAGTCCTCTTGGCAGCCTTACTTCAGTATATTTTTGGACGATAGTTGTCATTTATAACTCTGCAGGTTTGTGAATTACAGTGCCCCTGAGCTCCTTTCTTCAACTCGTTTTCTTGTGAGCTGGCCGCAACACCGCAGGATGGCTTCAGGCCCTAATCTGGTTCCGGCACGGCACGCTGAGCCTTTGGTTATTTCCTCTTCCTGGTGGGAAATGAGAGTTAAATTTGCCCGTCCAGACACCTCCAGCTAGTCTCTCATTGGTTCTCGCTATTCCTGTTCATCTTCCGCAGAAATTGCAAACTGGGCCAAACAGGAGGTTAAAGGGACTGACTCTCCAAGTCGGGAGAGTGTTAGTAAAGCGTCTGGAATGTTGCACCCGAGTACCAGGGTACGAAAACTGAGACATATTAGACCACGTCTCCCGATCACATGGTTGATCATACTCTAGGTTCCACATGCATGTTTTAGCTGAAGGAAGAATACCTTAAACCTGGGTAGTTGAAACCCCTGGAATGGGTACCAAGCAATATGACTTCAAAGGGTCTTCATTTGCTCACCGAACCTCTCCAATCCTATCACTGCTGCGTTTATGTCCCTGTACACATGCTTGATTCTCTTTCGGAGACATAGCAATCCATAGGTTTTAAGATACTTAAGAGTCAGGTACATTCTTAGGCGTTTAATATGCGGTGTTGAGTCCATTTCATTGAGCAAGGAGTAGCTCTTGTCTATTCCATATTTGGCTTAAGGAACTTTATCTGTGCTCATTTCAATCTCTGGTTTTATGCAGCACCCCAACTCACCTTTACCCTTAAACAAGCATAAGTTGGTTTTCTAAATTTGAGACCCTGTTCTGTTCTGTAATTCAGTTCCTGTGTAGCCAAGTTTACATTCCGTGTATTACTGACATCTTATGATGTTTCTTTTTCTGTGTGACTTATTTCAGTTAGAATCATCGTACCTGAATCCACTCATTGTGCTGCTACGGGCCTGATGACATAGATTTCACTGCTGAGTGATACTGCATTGTACGTAAGTACCACAAGTTCTTTATCCATTTTTCACTTTCTGTGATATTGAACTTGTACGGTAAACGAGGTTCTTGTAAACAGAGGCGTCCCAAACTTTGGGGTGGCTGTGTCTTTTTGATTTTAATTTCCCTAAGCTATAGGACCATAAGTGGAAGTGCCCTAGGCTCTGTTGCTTTGTTTTTTAGATGTTTCAGGAAACACCATACACTTCTCCCGAGTGTCTGTTGGCAGTTTACATCCCGCCCATCAGCATAACAAGGCTCCCAGTTCTCCATGGCCTGTCCTGCCTTTCTGGATTTTACACTTTTTTCAGATGGCCCTTTTGACCGGCGGGAAGTGAGACTTCATTGTAGTGCAGATTTCCTTTGCAAGCTTGCTTGGTTGGCCAAAAAGGGCGTATGCGTTTTTTCCTGAATATATTCAGGAAAAAACGCATACGCCCTTTTTGGCCAAGTGCATCATTGTGGACGTTCTGCCTCTTTTCCTATGCTTTGAATGCAATTCCAGTCTACCTCCTGAAATCGGTTTCCTGCAATTCTGCCCCGCTTTCAAGTCCTCTTGGCAGCCTTACTTCAGTATATTTTTGGACGATAGCTGTCATTTATAACTCTGCAGGTTTGTGAATTACAGTGCCCCTGAGCTCCTTTCTTCAACTCGCTTTCTTGTGAGCTGGCCGCAACACCGCAGGATGGCTTCAGGCCCTAATCTGGTTCCGGCACGGCACGCTGAGCCTTTGGTTATTTCCTCTTCCTGGTGGGAAATGAGAGTTAAATTTGCCCGTCCAGACACCTCCAGCTAGTCTCTCATTGGTTCTCGCTATTCCTGTTCATCTTCCGCAGAAATTGCAAACTGGGCCAAACAGGAGCTTAAAGGGACTGACTCTCCAAGTCGGGAGAGTGTTAGTAAAGCGTCTGGAATGTTGCACCCGAGTACCAGGGTACGAAAACTGAGACATATTTGAACACGTCTCCCGATCACATGGTTGATCATACTCTAGGTTCCACATGCATGTTTTAGCTGAAGGAAGAATACCTTAAACCTGGGTAGTTGAAACCCGTGGAATGGGTACCATGCAATATGACTTCAAAGGGTCTTCATTTGCTCACCGAACCTCTCCAATCCTATCACTGCTGCGTTTATGTCCCTGTACACATGCTTGATTCTCTTTCGGAGACATAGTAATCCATAGGTTTTAAGATACTTAAGAGTCAGGTACATTCTTAGGCGTTTAATATGGGGTGTTGAGTCCATTTCGTTGAGCAAGGAGTAGCTCTTGTCTATTCCATATTTGGCTTAAGGAACTTTATCTGTGCTCATTTCAATCTCTGGTTTTATGCAGCACCCCAACTCACCTTTACCCTTAAACAAGCATAAGTTGGTTTTCTAAATTTGAGACCCTGTTCTGTTCTGTAATTCAGTTCCTGTGTAGCCAAGTTTACATTCCGTGTATTACTGATATCTTATGATGTTTCTTCTTCTGTGTGACTTATTTCAGTTAGAATCATCGTACCTGAATCCACTCATTGTGCTGCTACGGGCCTGATGACATAGATTTCACTGCTGAGTGATACTGCATTGTACGTAAGTACCACAAGTTCTTTATCCATTTTTCACTTTCTGTGATATTGAACTTGTACGGTAAACGAGGTTCTTGTAAACAGAGGCGTCCCAAACATTGGGGTGGCTGTATCTTTTTGATTTTAATTTCCCTAAGCTATAGGACCATAAGTGGAAGTGCCCTAGGCTCTGTTGCTTTGTTTTTTAGATGTTTCAGGAAACACCATACACTTCTCCCGAGTGTCTGTTGGCAATTTACATCCCGCCCATCAGCATAACAAGGCTCCCAGTTCTCCATGGCCTGTCCTGCCTTTCTGGATTTTACACTTTTTTCAGATGGCCCTTCTGACCGGGGGGAAGTGAGACTTCATTGTAGTGCAGATTTCCTTTGCAAGCTTGCTTGGTTGGCCAAAAAGGGCGTATGCGTTTTTTCCTGAATATATTCAGGAAAAAACGCATACGCCCTTTTTGGCCAAGTGCATCATTGTGGACGTTCTGCCTCTTTTCCTATGCTTTCAATGCAATTCCAGTCTACCTCCTGAAATCGGTTTCCTGCAATTCTGCCCCGCTTTCAAGTCCTCTTGGCAGCCTTACTTCAGTATATTTTTGGACGATAGTTGTCATTTATAACTCTGCAGGTTTGTGAATTACAGTGCCCCTGAGCTCCTTTCTTCAACTCGTTTTCTTGTGAGCTGGCCGCAGCACCGCAGGATGGCTTCAGGCCCTAATCTGGTTCCGGCACGGCACGCTGAGCCTTTGGTTATTTCCTCTTCCTGGTGGGAAATGAGAGTTAAATTTGCCCGTCCAGACACCTCCAGCTAGTCTCTCATTGGTTCTCGCTATTCCTGTTCATCTTCCGCAGAAATTGCAAACTGGGCCAAACAGGAGGTTAAAGGGACTGACTCTCCAAGTCGGGAGAGTGTTAGTAAAGCGTCTGGAATGTTGCACCCGAGTACCAGGGTACGAAAACTGAGACATATTTGAACACGTCTCCCGATCACATGGTTGATCATACTCTAGGTTCCACATGCATGTTTTAGCTGAAGGAAGAATACCTTAAACCTGGGTAGTTGAAACCCGTGGAATGGGTACCATGCAATATGACTTCAAAGGGTCTTCATTTGCTCACCGAACCTCTCCAATCCTATCACTGCTGCGTTTATGTCCCTGTACACATGCTTGATTCTCTTTCGGAGACATAGCAATCCATAGGTTTTAAGATACTTAAGAGTCAGGTACATTCTTAGGCGTTTAATATGCGGTGTTGAGTCCATTTCGTTGAGCAAGGAGTAGCTCTTGTCTATTCCATATTTGGCTTAAGGAACTTTATCTGTGCTCATTTCAATCTCTGGTTTTATGCAGCACCCCAACTCACCTTTACCCTTAAACAAGCATAAGTTGGTTTTCTAAATTTGAGACCCTGTTCTGTTCTGTAATTCAGTTCCTGTGTAGCCAAGTTTACATTCCGTGTATTACTGATATCTTATGATGTTTCTTTTTCTGTGTGACTTATTTCAGTTAGAATCATCGTACCTGAATCCACTCATTGTGCTGCTACGGGCCTGATGACATAGATTTCACTGCTGAGTGATACTGCATTGTACGTAAGTACCACAAGTTCTTTATCCATTTTTCACTTTCTGTGATATTGAACTTGTACGGTAAACGAGGTTCTTGTAAACAGAGGCGTCCCAAACATTGGGGTGGCTGTATCTTTTTGATTTTAATTTCCCTAAGCTATAGGACCATAAGTGGAAGTGCCCTAGGCTCTGTTGCTTTGTTTTCTAGATGTTTCAGGAAACACCATACACTTCTCCCGAGTGTCTGTTGGCAATTTACATCCCGCCCATCAGCATAACAAGGCTCCCAGTTCTCCATGGCCTGTCCTGCCTTTCTGGATTTTACACTTTTTTCAGATGGCCCTTTTGACCGGGGGGAAGTGAGACTTCATTGTAGTGCAGATTTCCTTTGCAAGCTTGCTTGGTTGGCCAAAAAGGGCGTATGCGTTTTTTCCTGAATATATTCAGGAAAAAACGCATACGCCCTTTTTGGCCAAGTGCATCATTGTGGACGTTCTGCCTCTTTTCCTATGCTTTCAATGCAATTCCAGTCTACCTCCTGAAATCGGTTTCCTGCAATTCTGCCCCGCTTTCAAGTCCTCTTGGCAGCCTTACTTCAGTATATTTTTGGACGATAGCTGTCATTTATAACTCTGCAGGTTTGTGAATTACAGTGCCCCTGAGCTCCTTTCTTCAACTCGCTTTCTTGTGAGCTGGCCGCAACACCGCAGGATGGCTTCAGGCCCTAATCTGGTTCCGGCACGGCACGCTGAGCCTTTGGTTATTTCCTCTTCCTGGTGGGAAATGAGAGTTAAATTTGCCCGTCCAGACACCTCCAGCTAGTCTCTCATTGGTTCTCGCTATTCCTGTTCATCTTCCGCAGAAATTGCAAACTGGGCCAAACAGGAGGTTAAAGGGACTGACTCTCCAAGTCGGGAGAGTGTTAGTAAAGCGTCTGGAATGTTGCACCCGAGTACCAGGGTACGAAAACTGAGACATATTTGAACACGTCTCCCGATCACATGGTTGATCATACTCTAGGTTCCACATGCATGTTTTAGCTGAAGGAAGAATACCTTAAACCTGGGTAGTTGAAACCCGTGGAATGGGTACCATGCAATATGACTTCAAAGGGTCTTCATTTGCTCACCGAACCTCTCCAATCCTATCACTGCTGCGTTTATGTCCCTGTACACATGCTTGATTCTCTTTCGGAGACATAGTAATCCATAGGTTTTAAGATACTTAAGAGTCAGGTACATTCTTAGGCGTTTAATATGGGGTGTTGAGTCCATTTCGTTGAGCAAGGAGTAGCTCTTGTCTATTCCATATTTGGCTTAAGGAACTTTATCTGTGCTCATTTCAATCTCTGGTTTTATGCAGCACCCCAACTCACCTTTACCCTTAAACAAGCATAAGTTGGTTTTCTAAATTTGAGACCCTGTTCTGTTCTGTAATTCAGTTCCTGTGTAGCCAAGTTTACATTCCGTGTATTACTGATATCTTATGATGTTTCTTTTTCTGTGTGACTTATTTCAGTTAGAATCATCGTACCTGAATCCACTCATTGTGCTGCTACGGGCCTGATGGCATAGATTTCACTGCTGAGTGATACTGCATTGTACGTAAGTACCACAAGTTCTTTATCCATTTTTCACTTTCTGTGATATTGAACTTGTACGGTAAACGAGGTTCTTGTAAACAGAGGCGTCCCAAACATTGGGGTGGCTGTATCTTTTTGATTTTAATTTCCCTAAGCTATAGGACCATAAGTGGAAGTGCCCTAGGCTCTGTTGCTTTGTTTTCTAGATGTTTCAGGAAACACCATACACTTCTCCGGAGTGTCTGTTGGCAATTTACATCCCGCCCATCAGCATAACAAGGCTCCCAGTTCTCCATGGCCTGTCCTGCCTTTCTGGATTTTACACTTTTTTCAGATGGCCCTTTTGACCGGGGGGAAGTGAGACTTCATTGTAGTGCAGATTTCCTTTGCAAGCTTGCTTGGTTGGCCAAAAAGGGCGTATGCGTTTTTTCCTGAATATATTCACGAAAAAACGCATACGCCCTTTTTGGCCAAGTGCATCATTGTGGACGTTCTGCCTCTTTTCCTATGCTTTCAATGCAATTCCAGTCTACCTCCTGAAATCGGTTTCCTGCAATTCTGCCCCGCTTTCAAGTCCTCTTGGCAGCCTTACTTCAGTATATTTTTGGACGATAGCTGTCATTTATAACTCTGCAGGTTTGTGAATTACAGTGCCCCTGAGCTCCTTTCTTCAACTCGCTTTCTTGTGAGCTGGCCGCAACACCGCAGGATGGCTTCAGGCCCTAATCTGGTTCCGGCACGGCACGCTGAGCCTTTGGTTATTTCCTCTTCCTGGTGGGAAATGAGAGTTAAATTTGCCCGTCCAGACACCTCCAGCTAGTCTCTCATTGGTTCTCGCTATTCCTGTTCATCTTCCGCAGAAATTGCAAACTGGGCCAAACAGGAGGTTAAAGGGACTGACTCTCCAAGTCGGGAGAGTGTTAGTAAAGCGTCTGGAATGTTGCACCCGAGTACCAGGGTACGAAAACTGAGACATATTTGAACACGTCTCCCGATCACATGGTTGATCATACTCTAGGTTCCACATGCATGTTTTAGCTGAAGGAAGAATACCTTAAACCTGGGTAGTTGAAACCCGTGGAATGGGTAGCATGCAATATGACTTCAAAGGGTCTTCATTTGCTCACCGAACCTCTCCAATCCTATCACTGCTGCGTTTATGTCCCTGTACACATGCTTGATTCTCTTTCGGAGACATAGCAATCCATAGGTTTTAAGATACTTAAGAGTCAGGTACATTCTTAGGCGTTTAATATGGGGTGTTGAGTCCATTTCGTTGAGCAAGGAGTAGCTCTTGTCTATTCCATATTTGGCTTAAGGAACTTTATCTGTGCTCATTTCAATCTCTGGTTTTATGCAGCACCCCAACTCACCTTTACCCTTAAACAAGCATAAGTTGGTTTTCTAAATTTGAGACCCTGTTCTGTTCTGTAATTCAGTTCCTGTGTAGCCAAGTTTACATTCCGTGTATTACTGATATCTTATGATGTTTCTTCTTCTGTGTGACTTATTTCAGTTAGAATCATCGTACCTGAATCCACTCATTGTGCTGCTACAGGCCTGATGACATAGATTTCACTGCTGAGTGATACTGCATTGTACGTAAGTACCACAAGTTCTTTATCCATTTTTCACTTTCTGTGATATTGAACTTGTACGGTAAACGAGGTTCTTGTAAACAGAGGCGTCCCAAACATTGGGGTGGCTGTATCTTTTTGATTTTAATTTCCCTAAGCTATAGGACCATAAGTGGAAGTGCCCTAGGCTCTGTTGCTTTGTTTTTTAGATGTTTCAGGAAACACCATACACTTCTCCCGAGTGTCTGTTGGCAGTTTACATCCCGCCCATCAGCATAACAAGGCTCCCAGTTCTCCATGGCCTGTCCTGCCTTTCTGGATTTTACACTTTTTTCAGATGGCCCTTTTGACCGGGGGGAAGTGAGACTTCATTGTAGTGCAGATTTCCTTTGCAAGCTTGCTTGGTTGGCCAAAAAGGGCGTATGCGTTTTTTCCTGAATATATTCAGGAAAAAACGCATACGCCCTTTTTGGCCAAGTGCATCATTGTGGACGTTCTGCCTCTTTTCCTATGCTTTCAATGCAATTCCAGTCTACCTCCTGAAATCGGTTTCCTGCAATTCTGCCCCGCTTTCAAGTCCTCTTGGCAGCCTTACTTCAGTATATTTTTGGACGATAGTTGTCATTTATAACTCTGCAGGTTTGTGAATTACAGTGCCCCTGAGCTCCTTTCTTCAACTCGTTTTCTTGTGAGCTGGCCGCAACACCGCAGGATGGCTTCAGGCCCTAATCTGGTTCCGGCACGGCACGCTGAGCCTTTGGTTATTTCCTCTTCCTGGTGGGAAATGAGAGTTAAATTTGCCCGTCCAGACACCTCCAGCTAGTCTCTCATTGGTTCTCGCTATTCCTGTTCATCTTCCGCAGAAATTGCAAACTGGGCCAAACAGGAGGTTAAAGGGACTGACTCTCCAAGTCGGGAGAGTGTTAGTAAAGCGTCTGGAATGTTGCACCCGAGTACCAGGGTACGAAAACTGAGACATATTTGAACACGTCTCCCGATCACATGGTTGATCATACTCTAGGTTCCACATGCATGTTTTAGCTGAAGGAAGAATACCTTAAACCTGGGTAGTTGAAACCCGTGGAATGGGTACCATGCAATATGACTTCAAAGGGTCTTCATTTGCTCACCGAACCTCTCCAATCCTATCACTGCTGCGTTTATGTCCCTGTACACATGCTTGATTCTCTTTCGGAGACATAGCAATCCATCGGTTTTAAGATACTTAAGAGTCAGGTACATTCTTAGGCGTTTAATATGCGGTGTTGAGTCCATTTCGTTGAGCAAGGAGTAGCTCTTGTCTATTCCATATTTGGCTTAAGGAACTTTATCTGTGCTCATTTCAATCTCTGGTTTTATGCAGCACCCCAACTCACCTTTACCCTTAAACAAGCATAAGTTGGTTTTCTAAATTTGAGACCCTGTTCTGTTCTGTAATTCAGTTCCTGTGTAGCCAAGTTTACATTCCGTGTATTACTGATATCTTATGATGTTTCTTTTTCTGTGTGACTTATTTCAGTTAGAATCATCGTACCTGAATCCACTCATTGTGCTGCTACGGGCCTGATGGCATAGATTTCACTGCTGAGTGATACTGCATTGTACGTAAGTACCACAAGTTCTTTATCCATTTTTCACTTTCTGTGATATTGAACTTGTACGGTAAACGAGGTTCTTGTAAACAGAGGCGTCCCAAACATTGGGGTGGCTGTATCTTTTTGATTTTAATTTCCCTAAGCTATAGGACCATAAGTGGAAGTGCCCTAGGCTCTGTTGCTTTGTTTTTTAGATGTTTCAGGAAACACCATACACTTCTCCCGAGTGTCTGTTGGCAGTTTACATCCCGCCCATCAGCATAACAAGGCTCCCAGTTCTCCATGGCCTGTCCTGCCTTTCTGGATTTTACACTTTTTTCAGATGGCCCTTTTGACCGGGGGGAAGTGAGACTTCATTGTAGTGCAGATTTCCTTTGCAAGCTTGCTTGGTTGGCCAAAAAGGGCGTATGCGTTTTTTCCTGAATATATTCAGGAAAAAACGCATACGCCCTTTTTGGCCAAGTGCATCATTGTGGACGTTCTGCCTCTTTTCCTATGCTTTCAATGCAATTCCAGTCTACCTCCTGAAATCGGTTTCCTGCAATTCTGCCCCGCTTTCAAGTCCTCTTGGCAGCCTTACTTCAGTATATTTTTGGACGATAGTTGTCATTTATAACTCTGCAGGTTTGTGAATTACAGTGCCCCTGAGCTCCTTTCTTCAACTCGTTTTCTTGTGAGCTGGCCGCAACACCGCAGGATGGCTTCAGGCCCTAATCTGGTTCCGGCACGGCACGCTGAGCCTTTGGTTATTTCCTCTTCCTGGTGGGAAATGAGAGTTAAATTTGCCCGTCCAGACACCTCCAGCTAGTCTCTCATTGGTTCTCGCTATTCCTGTTCATCTTCCGCAGAAATTGCAAACTGGGCCAAACAGGAGGTTAAAGGGACTGACTCTCCAAGTCGGGAGAGTGTTAGTAAAGCGTCTGGAATGTTGCACCCGAGTACCAGGGTACGAAAACTGAGACATATTTGAACACGTCTCCCGATCACATGGTTGATCATACTCTAGGTTCCACATGCATGTTTTAGCTGAAGGAAGAATACCTTAAACCTGGGTAGTTGAAACCCGTGGAATGGGTACCATGCAATATGACTTCAAAGGGTCTTCATTTGCTCACCGAACCTCTCCAATCCTATCACTGCTGCGTTTATGTCCCTGTACACATGCTTGATTCTCTTTCGGAGACATAGCAATCCATAGGTTTTAAGATACTTAAGAGTCAGGTACATTCTTAGGCGTTTAATATGGGGTGTTGAGTCCATTTCGTTGAGCAAGGAGTAGCTCTTGTCTATTCCATATTTGGCTTAAGGAACTTTATCTGTGCTCATTTCAATCTCTGGTTTTATGCAGCACCCCAACTCACCTTTACCCTTAAACAAGCATAAGTTGGTTTTCTAAATTTGAGACACTGTTCTGTTCTGTAATTCAGTTCCTGTGTAGCCAAGTTTACATTCCGTGTATTACTGATATCTTATGATGTTTCTTTTTCTGTGTGACTTATTTCAGTTAGAATCATCGTACCTGAATCCACTCATTGTGCTGCTACGGGCCTGATGGCATAGATTTCACTGCTGAGTGATACTGCATTGTACGTAAGTACCACAAGTTCTTTATCCATTTTTCACTTTCTGTGATATTGAACTTGTACGGTAAACGAGGTTCTTGTAAACAGAGGCGTCCCAAACATTGGGGTGGCTGTATCTTTTTGATTTTAATTTCCCTAAGCTATAGGACCATAAGTGGAAGTGCCCTAGGCTCTGTTGCTTTGTTTTTTAGATGTTTCAGGAAACACCATACACTTCTCCCGAGTGTCTGTTGGCAATTTACATCCCGCCCATCAGCATAACAAGGCTCCCAGTTCTCCATGGCCTGTCCTGCCTTTCTGGATTTTACACTTTTTTCAGATGGCCCTTTTGACCGGGGGGAAGTGAGACTTCATTGTAGTGCAGATTTCCTTTGCAAGCTTGCTTGGTTGGCCAAAAAGGGCGTATGCGTTTTTTCCTGAATATATTCAGGAAAAAACGCATACGCCCTTTTTGGCCAAGTGCATCATTGTGGACGTTCTGCCTCTTTTCCTATGCTTTCAATGCAATTCCAGTCTACCTCCTGAAATCGGTTTCCTGCAATTCTGCCCCGCTTTCAAGTCCTCTTGGCAGCCTTACTTCAGTATATTTTTGGACGATAGTTGTCATTTATAACTCTGCAGGTTTGTGAATTACAGTGCCCCTGAGCTCCTTTCTTCAACTCGTTTTCTTGTGAGCTGGCCGCAACACCGCAGGATGGCTTCAGGCCCTAATCTGGTTCCGGCACGGCACGCAGAGCCTTTGGTTATTTCCTCTTCCTGGTGGGAAATGAGAGTTAAATTTGCCCGTCCAGACACCTCCAGCTAGTCTCTCATTGGTTCTCGCTATTCCTGTTCATCTTCCGCAGAAATTGCAAACTGGGCCAAACAGGAGGTTAAAGGGACTGACTCTCCAAGTCGGGAGAGTGTTAGTAAAGCGTCTGGAATGTTGCACCCGAGTACCAGGGTACGAAAACTGAGACATATTTGAACACGTCTCCCGATCACATGGTTGATCATACTCTAGGTTCCACATGCATGTTTTAGCTGAAGGAAGAATACCTTAAACCTGGGTAGTTGAAACCCGTGGAATGGGTACCATGCAATATGACTTCAAAGGGTCTTCATTTGCTCACCGAACCTCTCCAATCCTATCACTGCTGCGTTTATGTCCCTGTACACATGCTTGATTCTCTTTCGGAGACATAGCAATCCATCGGTTTTAAGATACTTAAGAGTCAGGTACATTCTTAGGCGTTTAATATGCGGTGTTGAGTCCATTTCGTTGAGCAAGGAGTAGCTCTTGTCTATTCCATATTTGGCTTAAGGAACTTTATCTGTGCTCATTTCAATCTCTGGTTTTATGCAGCACCCCAACTCACCTTTACCCTTAAACAAGCATAAGTTGGTTTTCTAAATTTGAGACCCTGTTCTGTTCTGTAATTCAGTTCCTGTGTAGCCAAGTTTACATTCCGTGTATTACTGATATCTTATGATGTTTCTTTTTCTGTGTGACTTATTTCAGTTAGAATCATCGTACCTGAATCCACTCATTGTGCTGCTACGGGCCTGATGGCATAGATTTCACTGCTGAGTGATACTGCATTGTACGTAAGTACCACAAGTTCTTTATCCATTTTTCACTTTCTGTGATATTGAACTTGTACGGTAAACGAGGTTCTTGTAAACAGAGGCGTCCCAAACATTGGGGTGGCTGTATCTTTTTGATTTTAATTTCCCTAAGCTATAGGACCATAAGTGGAAGTGCCCTAGGCTCTGTTGCTTTGTTTTTTAGATGTTTCAGGAAACACCATACACTTCTCCCGAGTGTCTGTTGGCAGTTTACATCCCGCCCATCAGCATAACAAGGCTCCCAGTTCTCCATGGCCTGTCCTGCCTTTCTGGATTTTACACTTTTTTCAGATGGCCCTTTTGACCGGGGGGAAGTGAGACTTCATTGTAGTGCAGATTTCCTTTGCAAGCTTGCTTGGTTGGCCAAAAAGGGCGTATGCGTTTTTTCCTGAATATATTCAGGAAAAAACGCATACGCCCTTTTTGGCCAAGTGCATCATTGTGGACGTTCTGCCTCTTTTCCTATGCTTTCAATGCAATTCCAGTCTACCTCCTGAAATCGGTTTCCTGCAATTCTGCCCCGCTTTCAAGTCCTCTTGGCAGCCTTACTTCAGTATATTTTTGGACGATAGTTGTCATTTATAACTCTGCAGGTTTGTGAATTACAGTGCCCCTGAGCTCCTTTCTTCAACTCGTTTTCTTGTGAGCTGGCCGCAACACCGCAGGATGGCTTCAGGCCCTAATCTGGTTCCGGCACGGCACGCTGAGCCTTTGGTTATTTCCTCTTCCTGGTGGGAAATGAGAGTTAAATTTGCCCGTCCAGACACCTCCAGCTAGTCTCTCATTGGTTCTCGCTATTCCTGTTCATCTTCCGCAGAAATTGCAAACTGGGCCAAACAGGAGGTTAAAGGGACTGACTCTCCAAGTCGGGAGAGTGTTAGTAAAGCGTCTGGAATGTTGCACCCGAGTACCAGGGTACGAAAACTGAGACATATTTGAACACGTCTCCCGATCACATGGTTGATCATACTCTAGGTTCCACATGCATGTTTTAGCTGAAGGAAGAATACCTTAAACCTGGGTAGTTGAAACCCGTGGAATGGGTACCATGCAATATGACTTCAAAGGGTCTTCATTTGCTCACCGAACCTCTCCAATCCTATCACTGCTGCGTTTATGTCCCTGTACACATGCTTGATTCTCTTTCGGAGACATAGCAATCCATAGATTTTAAGATACTTAAGAGTCAGGTACATTCTTAGGCGTTTAATATGCGGTGTTGAGTCCATTTCGTTGAGCAAGGAGTAGCTCTTGTCTATTCCATATTTGGCTTAAGGAACTTTATCTGTGCTCATTTCAATCTCTGGTTTTATGCAGCACCCCAACTCACCTTTACCCTTAAACAAGCATAAGTTGGTTTTCTAAATTTGAGACCCTGTTCTGTTCTGTAATTCAGTTCCTGTGTAGCCAAGTTTACATTCCGTGTATTACTGATATCTTATGATGTTTCTTTTTCTGTGTGACTTATTTCAGTTAGAATCATCGTACCTGAATCCACTCATTGTGCTGCTACGGGCCTGATGGCATAGATTTCACTGCTGAGTGATACTGCATTGTACGTAAGTACCACAAGTTCTTTATCCATTTTTCACTTTCTGTGATATTGAACTTGTACGGTAAACGAGGTTCTTGTAAACAGAGGCGTCCCAAACATTGGGGTGGCTGTATCTTTTTGATTTTAATTTCCCTAAGCTATAGGACCATAAGTGGAAGTGCCCTAGGCTCTGTTGCTTTGTTTTTTAGATGTTTCAGGAAACACCATACACTTCTCCCGAGTGTCTGTTGGCAGTTTACATCCCGCCCATCAGCATAACAAGGCTCCCAGTTCTCCATGGCCTGTCCTGCCTTTCTGGATTTTACACTTTTTTCAGATGACCCTTTTGACCGGGGGGAAGTGAGACTTCATTGTAGTGCAGATTTCCTTTGCAAGCTTGCTTGGTTGGCCAAAAAGGGCGTATGCGTTTTTTCCTGAATATATTCAGGAAAAAACGCATACGCCCTTTTTGGCCAAGTGCATCATTGTGGACGTTCTGCCTCTTTTCCTATGCTTTCAATGCAATTCCAGTCTACCTCCTGAAATCGGTTTCCTGCAATTCTGCCCCGCTTTCAAGTCCTCTTGGCAGCCTTACTTCAGTATATTTTTGGACGATAGTTGTCATTTATAACTCTGCAGGTTTGTGAATTACAGTGCCCCTGAGCTCCTTTCTTCAACTCGTTTTCTTGTGAGCTGGCCGCAACACCGCAGGATGGCTTCAGGCCCTAATCTGGTTCCGGCACGGCACGCTGAGCCTTTGGTTATTTCCTCTTCCTGGTGGGAAATGAGAGTTAAATTTGCCCGTCCAGACACCTCCAGCTAGTCTCTCATTGGTTCTCGCTATTCCTGTTCATCTTCCGCAGAAATTGCAAACTGGGCCAAACAGGAGGTTAAAGGGACTGACTCTCCAAGTCGGGAGAGTGTTAGTAAAGCGTCTGGAATGTTGCACCCGAGTACCAGGGTACGAAAACTGAGACATATTTGAACACGTCTCCCGATCACATGGTTGATCATACTCTAGGTTCCACATGCATGTTTTAGCTGAAGGAAGAATACCTTAAACCTGGGTAGTTGAAACCCGTGGAATGGGTACCATGCAATATGACTTCAAAGGGTCTTCATTTGCTCACCGAACCTCTCCAATCCTATCACTGCTGCGTTTATGTCCCTGTACACATGCTTGATTCTCTTTCGGAGACATAGCAATCCATAGGTTTTAAGATACTTAAGAGTCAGGTACATTCTTAGGCGTTTAATATGGGGTGTTGAGTCCATTTCGTTGAGCAAGGAGTAGCTCTTGTCTATTCCATATTTGGCTTAAGGAACTTTATCTGTGCTCATTTCAATCTCTGGTTTTATGCAGCACCCCAACTCACCTTTACCCTTAAACAAGCATAAGTTGGTTTTCTAAATTTGAGACCCTGTTCTGTTCTGTAATTCAGTTCCTGTGTAGCCAAGTTTACATTCCGTGTATTACTGATATCTTATGATGTTTCTTTCTCTGTGTGACTTATTTCAGTTAGAATCATCGTACCTGAATCCACTCATTGTGCTGCTACGGGCCTGATGACATAGATTTCACTGCTGAGTGATACTGCATTGTACGTAAGTACCACAAGTTCTTTATCCATTTTTCACTTTCTGTGATATTGAACTTGTACGGTAAACGAGGTTCTTGTAAACAGAGGCGTCCCAAACATTGGGGTGGCTGTATCTTTTGGATTTTAATTTCCCTAAGCTATAGGACCATAAGTGGAAGTGCCCTAGGCTCTGTTGCTTTGTTTTTTAGATGTTTCAGGAAACACCATACACTTCTCCCGAGTGTCTGTTGGCAGTTTACATCCCGCCCATCAGCATAACAAGGCTCCCAGTTCTCCATGGCCTGTCCTGCCTTTCTGGATTTTACACTTTTTTCAGATGGCCCTTTTGACCGGGGGGAAGTGAGACTTCATTGTAGTGCAGATTTCCTTTGCAAGCTTGCTTGGTTGGCCAAAAAGGGCGTATGCGTTTTTTCCTGAATATATTCAGGAAAAAACGCATACGCCCTTTTTGGCCAAGTGCATCATTGTGGACGTTCTGCCTCTTTTCCTATGCTTTCAATGCAATTCCAGTCTACCTCCTGAAATCGGTTTCCTGCAATTCTGCCCCGCTTTCAAGTCCTCTTGGCAGCCTTACTTCAGTATATTTTTGGACGATAGTTGTCATTTATAACTCTGCAGGTTTGTGAATTACAGTGCCCCTGAGCTCCTTTCTTCAACTCGTTTTCTTGTGAGCTGGCCGCAACACCGCAGGATGGCTTCAGGCCCTAATCTGGTTCCGGCACGGCACGCTGAGCCTTTGGTTATTTCCTCTTCCTGGTGGGAAATGAGAGTTAAATTTGCCCGTCCAGACACCTCCAGCTAGTCTCTCATTGGTTCTCGCTATTCCTGTTCATCTTCCGCAGAAATTGCAAACTGGGCCAAACAGGAGGTTAAAGGGACTGACTCTCCAAGTCGGGAGAGTGTTAGTAAAGCGTCTGGAATGTTGCACCCGAGTACCAGGGTACGAAAACTGAGACATATTTGAACACGTCTCCCGATCACATGGTTGATCATACTCTAGGTTCCACATGCATGTTTTAGCTGAAGGAAGAATACCTTAAACCTGGGTAGTTGAAACCCGTGGAATGGGTACCATGCAATATGACTTCAAAGGGTCTTCATTTGCTCACCGAACCTCTCCAATCCTATCACTGCTGCGTTTATGTCCCTGTACACATGCTTGATTCTCTTTCGGAGACATAGCAATCCATAGATTTTAAGATACTTAAGAGTCAGGTACATTCTTAGGCGTTTAATATGCGGTGTTGAGTCCATTTCGTTGAGCAAGGAGTAGCTCTTGTCTATTCCATATTTGGCTTAAGGAACTTTATCTGTGCTCATTTCAATCTCTGGTTTTATGCAGCACCCCAACTCACCTTTACCCTTAAACAAGCATAAGTTGGTTTTCTAAATTTGAGACCCTGTTCTGTTCTGTAATTCAGTTCCTGTGTAGCCAAGTTTACATTCCGTGTATTACTGATATCTTATGATGTTTCTTTTTCTGTGTGACTTATTTCAGTTAGAATCATCGTACCTGAATCCACTCATTGTGCTGCTACGGGCCTGATGGCATAGATTTCACTGCTGAGTGATACTGCATTGTACGTAAGTACCACAAGTTCTTTATCCATTTTTCACTTTCTGTGATATTGAACTTGTACGGTAAACGAGGTTCTTGTAAACAGAGGCGTCCCAAACATTGGGGTGGCTGTATCTTTTTGATTTTAATTTCCCTAAGCTATAGGACCATAAGTGGAAGTGCCCTAGGCTCTGTTGCTTTGTTTTTTAGATGTTTCAGGAAACACCATACACTTCTCCCGAGTGTCTGTTGGCAGTTTACATCCCGCCCATCAGCATAACAAGGCTCCCAGTTCTCCATGGCCTGTCCTGCCTTTCTGGATTTTACACTTTTTTCAGATGGCCCTTTTGACCGGGGGGAAGTGAGACTTCATTGTAGTGCAGATTTCCTTTGCAAGCTTGCTTGGTTGGCCAAAAAGGGCGTATGCGTTTTTTCCTGAATATATTCAGGAAAAAACGCATACGCCCTTTTTGGCCAAGTGCATCATTGTGGACGTTCTGCCTCTTTTCCTATGCTTTCAATGCAATTCCAGTCTACCTCCTGAAATCGGTTTCCTGCAATTCTGCCCCGCTTTCAAGTCCTCTTGGCAGCCTTACTTCAGTATATTTTTGGACGATAGTTGTCATTTATAACTCTGCAGGTTTGTGAATTACAGTGCCCCTGAGCTCCTTTCTTCAACTCGTTTTCTTGTGAGCTGGCTGCAACACCGCAGGATGGCTTCAGGCCCTAATCTGGTTCCGGCACGGCACGCTGAGCCTTTGGTTATTTCCTCTTCCTGGTGGGAAATGAGAGTTAAATTTGCCCGTCCAGACACCTCCAGCTAGTCTCTCATTGGTTCTCGCTATTCCTGTTCATCTTCCGCAGAAATTGCAAACTGGGCCAAACAGGAGGTTAAAGGGACTGACTCTCCAAGTCGGGAGAGTGTTAGTAAAGCGTCTGGAATGTTGCACCCGAGTACCAGGGTACGAAAACTGAGACATATTTGAACACGTCTCCCGATCACATGGTTGATCATACTCTAGGTTCCACATGCATGTTTTAGCTGAAGGAAGAATACCTTAAACCTGGGTAGTTGAAACCCGTGGAATGGGTACCATGCAATATGACTTCAAAGGGTCTTCATTTGCTCACCGAACCTCTCCAATCCTATCACTGCTGCGTTTATGTCCCTGTACACATGCTTGATTCTCTTTCGGAGACATAGCAATCCATAGGTTTTAAGATACTTAAGAGTCAGGTACATTCTTAGGCGTTTAATATGGGGTGTTGAGTCCATTTCGTTGAGCAAGGAGTAGCTCTTGTCTATTCCATATTTGGCTTAAGGAACTTTATCTGTGCTCATTTCAATCTCTGGTTTTATGCAGCACCCCAACTCACCTTTACCCTTAAACAAGCATAAGTTGGTTTTCTAAATTTGAGACCCTGTTCTGTTCTGTAATTCAGTTCCTGTGTAGCCAAGTTTACATTCCGTGTATTACTGATATCTTATGATGTTTCTTTCTCTGTGTGACTTATTTCAGTTAGAATCATCGTACCTGAATCCACTCATTGTGCTGCTACGGGCCTGATGACATAGATTTCACTGCTGAGTGATACTGCATTGTACGTAAGTACCACAAGTTCTTTATCCATTTTTCACTTTCTGTGATATTGAACTTGTACGGTAAACGAGGTTCTTGTAAACAGAGGCGTCCCAAACATTGGGGTGGCTGTATCTTTTTGATTTTAATTTCCCTAAGCTATAGGACCATAAGTGGAAGTGCCCTAGGCTCTGTTGCTTTGTTTTTTAGATGTTTCAGGAAACACCATACACTTCTCCCGAGTGTCTGTTGGCAGTTTACATCCCGCCCATCAGCATAACAAGGCTCCCAGTTCTCCATGGCCTGTCCTGCCTTTCTGGATTTTACACTTTTTTCAGATGGCCCTTTTGACCGGGGGGAAGTGAGACTTCATTGTAGTGCAGATTTCCTTTGCAAGCTTGCTTGGTTGGCCAAAAAGGGCGTATGCGTTTTTTCCTGAATATATTCAGGAAAAAACGCATACGCCCTTTTTGGCCAAGTGCATCATTGTGGACGTTCTGCCTCTTTTCCTATGCTTTCAATGCAATTCCAGTCTACCTCCTGAAATCGGTTTCCTGCAATTCTGCCCCGCTTTCAAGTCCTCTTGGCAGCCTTACTTCAGTATATTTTTGGACGATAGTTGTCATTTATAACTCTGCAGGTTTGTGAATTACAGTGCCCCTGAGCTCCTTTCTTCAACTCGTTTTCTTGTGAGCTGGCCGCAACACCGCAGGATGGCTTCAGGCCCTAATCTGGTTCCGGCACGGCACGCTGAGCCTTTGGTTATTTCCTCTTCCTGGTGGGAAATGAGAGTTAAATTTGCCCGTCCAGACACCTCCAGCTAGTCTCTCATTGGTTCTCGCTATTCCTGTTCATCTTCCGCAGAAATTGCAAACTGGGCCAAACAGGAGGTTAAAGGGACTGACTCTCCAAGTCGGGAGAGTGTTAGTAAAGCGTCTGGAATGTTGCACCCGAGTACCAGGGTACGAAAACTGAGACATATTTGAACACGTCTCCCGATCACATGGTTGATCATACTCTAGGTTCCACATGCATGTTTTAGCTGAAGGAAGAATACCTTAAACCTGGGTAGTTGAAACCCGTGGAATGGGTACCATGCAATATGACTTCAAAGGGTCTTCATTTGCTCACCGAACCTCTCCAATCCTATCACTGCTGCGTTTATGTCCCTGTACACATGCTTGATTCTCTTTCGGAGACATAGCAATCCATAGATTTTAAGATACTTAAGAGTCAGGTACATTCTTAGGCGTTTAATATGCGGTGTTGAGTCCATTTCGTTGAGCAAGGAGTAGCTCTTGTCTATTCCATATTTGGCTTAAGGAACTTTATCTGTGCTCATTTCAATCTCTGGTTTTATGCAGCACCCCAACTCACCTTTACCCTTAAACAAGCATAAGTTGGTTTTCTAAATTTGAGACCCTGTTCTGTTCTGTAATTCAGTTCCTGTGTAGCCAAGTTTACATTCCGTGTATTACTGATATCTTATGATGTTTCTTTTTCTGTGTGACTTATTTCAGTTAGAATCATCGTACCTGAATCCACTCATTGTGCTGCTACGGGCCTGATGGCATAGATTTCACTGCTGAGTGATACTGCATTGTACGTAAGTACCACAAGTTCTTTATCCATTTTTCACTTTCTGTGATATTGAACTTGTACGGTAAACGAGGTTCTTGTAAACAGAGGCGTCCCAAACATTGGGGTGGCTGTATCTTTTTGATTTTAATTTCCCTAAGCTATAGGACCATAAGTGGAAGTGCCCTAGGCTCTGTTGCTTTGTTTTTTAGATGTTTCAGGAAACACCATACACTTCTCCCGAGTGTCTGTTGGCAGTTTACATCCCGCCCATCAGCATAACAAGGCTCCCAGTTCTCCATGGCCTGTCCTGCCTTTCTGGATTTTACACTTTTTTCAGATGGCCCTTTTGACCGGGGGGAAGTGAGACTTCATTGTAGTGCAGATTTCCTTTGCAAGCTTGCTTGGTTGGCCAAAAAGGGCGTATGCGTTTTTTCCTGAATATATTCAGGAAAAAACACATACGCCCTTTTTGGCCAAGTGCATCATTGTGGACGTTCTGCCTCTTTTCCTATGCTTTCAATGCAATTCCAGTCTACCTCCTGAAATCGGTTTCCTGCAATTCTGCCCCGCTTTCAAGTCCTCTTGGCAGCCTTACTTCAGTATATTTTTGGACGATAGTTGTCATTTATAACTCTGCAGGTTTGTGAATTACAGTGCCCCTGAGCTCCTTTCTTCAACTCGTTTTCTTGTGAGCTGGCTGCAACACCGCAGGATGGCTTCAGGCCCTAATCTGGTTCCGGCACGGCACGCTGAGCCTTTGGTTATTTCCTCTTCCTGGTGGGAAATGAGAGTTAAATTTGCCCGTCCAGACACCTCCAGCTAGTCTCTCATTGGTTCTCGCTATTCCTGTTCATCTTCCGCAGAAATTGCAAACTGGGCCAAACAGGAGGTTAAAGGGACTGACTCTCCAAGTCGGGAGAGTGTTAGTAAAGCGTCTGGAATGTTGCACCCGAGTACCAGGGTACAAAAACTGAGACATATTTGAACACGTCTCCCGATCACATGGTTGATCATACTCTAGGTTCCACATGCATGTTTTAGCTGAAGGAAGAATACCTTAAACCTGGGTAGTTGAAACCCGTGGAATGGGTACCATGCAATATGACTTCAAAGGGTCTTCATTTGCTCACCGAACCTCTCCAATCCTATCACTGCTGCGTTTATGTCCCTGTACACATGCTTGATTCTCTTTCGGAGACATAGCAATCCATAGGTTTTAAGATACTTAAGAGTCAGGTACATTCTTAGGCGTTTAATATGGGGTGTTGAGTCCATTTCGTTGAGCAAGCAGTAGCTCTTGTCTATTCCATATTTGGCTTAAGGAACTTTATCTGTGCTCATTTCAATCTCTGGTTTTATGCAGCACCCCAACTCACCTTTACCCTTAAACAAGCATAAGTTGGTTTTCTAAATTTGAGACCCTGTTCTGTTCTGTAATTCAGTTCCTGTGTAGCCAAGTTTACATTCCATGTATTACTGATATCTTATGATGTTTCTTTCTCTGTGTGACTTATTTCAGTTAGAATCATCGTACCTGAATCCACTCATTGTGCTGCTACGGGCCTGATGACATAGATTTCACTGCTGAGTGATACTGCATTGTACGTAAGTACCACAAGTTCTTTATCCATTTTTCACTTTCTGTGATATTGAACTTGTACGGTAAACGAGGTTCTTGTAAACAGAGGCGTCCCAAACATTGGGGTGGCTGTATCTTTTTGATTTTAATTTCCCTAAGCTATAGGACCATAAGTGGAAGTGCCCTAGGCTCTGTTGCTTTGTTTTTTAGATGTTTCAGGAAACACCATACACTTCTCCCGAGTGTCTGTTGGCAGTTTACATCCCGCCCATCAGCATAACAAGGCTCCCAGTTCTCCATGGCCTGTCCTGCCTTTCTGGATTTTACACTTTTTTCAGATGGCCCTTTTGACCGGGGGGAAGTGAGACTTCATTGTAGTGCAGATTTCCTTTGCAAGCTTGCTTGGTTGGCCAAAAAGGGCGTATGCGTTTTTTCCTGAATATATTCAGGAAAAAACGCATACGCCCTTTTTGGCCAAGTGCATCATTGTGGACGTTCTGCCTCTTTTCCTATGCTTTCAATGCAATTCCAGTCTACCTCCTGAAATCGGTTTCCTGCAATTCTGCCCCGCTTTCAAGTCCTCTTGGCAGCCTTACTTCAGTATATTTTTGGACGATAGTTGTCATTTATAACTCTGCAGGTTTGTGAATTACAGTGCCCCTGAGCTCCTTTCTTCAACTCGTTTTCTTGTGAGCTGGCCGCAACACCGCAGGATGGCTTCAGGCCCTAATCTGGTTCCGGCACGGCACGATGAGCCTTTGGTTATTTCCTCTTCCTGGTGGGAAATGAGAGTTAAATTTGCCCGTCCAGACACCTCCAGCTAGTCTCTCATTGGTTCTCGCTATTCCGGTTCATCTTCCGCAGAAATTGCAAACTGGGCCAAACAGGAGGTTAAAGGGACTGACTCTCCAAGTCGGGAGAGTGTTAGTAAAGCGTCTGGAATGTTGCACCCGAGTACCAGGGTACGAAAACTGAGACATATTTGAACACGTCTCCCGATCACATGGTTGATCATACTCTAGGTTCCACATGCATGTTTTAGCTGAAGGAAGAATACCTTAAACCTGGGTAGTTGAAACCCGTGGAATGGGTACCATGCAATATGACTTCAAAGGGTCTTCATTTGCTCACCGAACCTCTCCAATCCTATCACTGCTGCGTTTATGTCCCTGTACACATGCTTGATTCTCTTTCGGAGACATAGCAATCCATAGGTTTTAAGATACTTAAGAGTCAGGTACATTCTTAGGCGTTTAATATGGGGTGTTGAGTCCATTTCGTTGAGCAAGGAGTAGCTCTTGTCTATTCCATATTTGGCTTAAGGAACTTTATCTGTGCTCATTTCAATCTCTGGTTTTATGCAGCACCCCAACTCACCTTTACCCTTAAACAAGCATAAGTTGGTTTTCTAAATTTGAGACCCTGTTCTGTTCTGTAATTCAGTTCCTGTGTAGCCAAGTTTACATTCCGTGTATTACTGATATCTTATGATGTTTCTTTCTCTGTGTGACTTATTTCAGTTAGAATCATCGTACCTGAATCCACTCATTGTGCTGCTACGGGCCTGATGACATAGATTTCACTGCTGAGTGATACTGCATTGTACGTAAGTACCACAAGTTCTTTATCCATTTTTCACTTTCTGTGATATTGAACTTGTACGGTAAACGAGGTTCTTGTAAACAGAGGCGTCCCAAACATTGGGGTGGCTGTATCTTTTTGATTTTAATTTCCCTAAGCTATAGGACCATAAGTGGAAGTGCCCTAGGCTCTGTTGCTTTGTTTTTTAGATGTTTCAGGAAACACCATACACTTCTCCCGAGTGTCTGTTGGCAGTTTACATCCCGCCCATCAGCATAACAAGGCTCCCAGTTCTCCATGGCCTGTCCTGCCTTTCTGGATTTTACACTTTTTTCAGATGGCCCTTTTGACCGGGGGGAAGTGAGACTTCATTGTAGTGCAGATTTCCTTTGCAAGCTTGCTTGGTTGGCCAAAAAGGGCGTATGCGTTTTTTCCTGAATATATTCAGGAAAAAACGCATACGCCCTTTTTGGCCAAGTGCATCATTGTGGACGTTCTGCCTCTTTTCCTATGCTTTCAATGCAATTCCAGTCTACCTCCTGAAATCGGTTTCCTGCAATTCTGCCCCGCTTTCAAGTCCTCTTGGCAGCCTTACTTCAGTATATTTTTGGACGATAGTTGTCATTTATAACTCTGCAGGTTTGTGAATTACAGTGCCCCTGAGCTCCTTTCTTCAACTCGTTTTCTTGTGAGCTGGCCGCAACACCGCAGGATGGCTTCAGGCCCTAATCTGGTTCCGGCACGGCACGCTGAGCCTTTGGTTATTTCCTCTTCCTGGTGGGAAATGAGAGTTAAATTTGCCCGTCCAGACACCTCCAGCTAGTCTCTCATTGGTTCTCGCTATTCCTGTTCATCTTCCGCAGAAATTGCAAACTGGGCCAAACAGGAGGTTAAAGGGACTGACTCTCCAAGTCGGGAGAGTGTTAGTAAAGCGTCTGGAATGTTGCACCCGAGTACCAGGGTACGAAAACTGAGACATATTTGAACACGTCTCCCGATCACATGGTTGATCATACTCTAGGTTCCACATGCATGTTTTAGCTGAAGGAAGAATACCTTAAACCTGGGTAGTTGAAACCCGTGGAATGGGTACCATGCAATATGACTTCAAAGGGTCTTCATTTGCTCACCGAACCTCTCCAATCCTATCACTGCTGCGTTTATGTCCCTGTACACATGCTTGATTCTCTTTCGGAGACATAGTAATCCATAGGTTATAAGATACTTAAGAGTCAGGTACATTCTTAGGCGTTTAATATGGGGTGTTGAGTCCATTTCGTTGAGCAAGGAGTAGCTCTTGTCTATTCCATATTTGGCTTAAGGAACTTTATCTGTGCTCATTTCAATCTCTGGTTTTATGCAGCACCCCAACTCACCTTTACCCTTAAACAAGCATAAGTTGGTTTTCTAAATTTGAGACCCTGTTCTGTTCTGTAATTCAGTTCCTGTGTAGCCAAGTTTACATTCCGTGTATTACTGATATCTTATGATGTTTCTTTTTCTGTGTGACTTATTTCAGTTAGAATCATCGTACCTGAATCCACTCATTGTGCTGCTACGGGCCTGATGGCATAGATTTCACTGCTGAGTGATACTGCATTGTACGTAAGTACCACAAGTTCTTTATCCATTTTTCACTTTCTGTGATATTGAACTTGTACGGTAAACGAGGTTCTTGTAAACAGAGGCGTCCCAAACATTGGGGTGGCTGTATCTTTTTGATTTTAATTTCCCTAAGCTATAGGACCATAAGTGGAAGTGCCCTAGGCTCTGTTGCTTTGTTTTTTAGATGTTTCAGGAAACACCATACACTTCTCCCGAGTGTCTGTTGGCAGTTTACATCCCGCCCATCAGCATAACAAGGCTCCCAGTTCTCCATGGCCTGTCCTGCCTTTCTGGATTTTACACTTTTTTCAGATGGCCCTTTTGACCGGGGGGAAGTGAGACTTCATTGTAGTGCAGATTTCCTTTGCAAGCTTGCTTGGTTGGCCAAAAAGGGCGTATGCGTTTTTTCCTGAATATATTCAGGAAAAAACGCATACGCCCTTTTTGGCCAAGTGCATCATTGTGGACGTTCTGCCTCTTTTCCTATGCTTTCAATGCAATTCCAGTCTACCTCCTGAAATCGGTTTCCTGCAATTCTGCCCCGCTTTCAAGTCCTCTTGGCAGCCTTACTTCAGTATATTTTTGGACGATAGTTGTCATTTATAACTCTGCATGTTTGTGAATTACAGTGCCCCTGAGCTCCTTTCTTCAACTCGTTTTCTTGTGAGCTGGCCGCAACACCGCAGGATGGCTTCAGGCCCTAATCTGGTTCCGGCACGGCACGCTGAGCCTTTGGTTATTTCCTCTTCCTGGTGGGAAATGAGAGTTAAATTTGCCCGTCCAGACACCTCCAGCTAGTCTCTCATTGGTTCTCGCTATTCCTGTTCATCTTCCGCAGAAATTGCAAACTGGGCCAAACAGGAGGTTAAAGGGACTGACTCTCCAAGTCGGGAGAGTGTTAGTAAAGCGTCTGGAATGTTGCACCCGAGTACCAGGGTACGAAAACTGAGACATATTTGAACACGTCTCCCGATCACATGGTTGATCATACTCTAGGTTCCACATGCATGTTTTAGCTGAAGGAAGAATACCTTAAACCTGGGTAGTTGAAACCCGTGGAATGGGTACCATGCAATATGACTTCAAAGGGTCTTCATTTGCTCACCGAACCTCTCCAATCCTATCACTGCTGCGTTTATGTCCCTGTACACATGCTTGATTCTCTTTCGGAGACATAGCAATCCATAGGTTTTAAGATACTTAAGAGTCAGGTACATTCTTAGGCGTTTAATATGCGGTGTTGAGTCCATTTCGTTGAGCAAGGAGTAGCTCTTGTCTATTCCATATTTGGCTTAAGGAACTTTATCTGTGCTCATTTCAATCTCTGGTTTTATGCAGCACCCCAACTCACCTTTACCCTTAAACAAGCATAAGTTGGTTTTCTAAATTTGAGACCCTGTTCTGTTCTGTAATTCAGTTCCTGTGTAGCCAAGTTTACATTCCGTGTATTACTGATATCTTATGATGTTTCTTTTTCTGTGTGACTTATTTCAGTTAGAATCATCGTACCTGAATCCACTCATTGTGCTGCTACGGGCCTGATGACATAGATTTCACTGCTGAGTGATACTGCATTGTACGTAAGTACCACAAGTTCTTTATCCATTTTTCACTTTCTGTGATATTGAACTTGTACGGTAAACGAGGTTCTTGTAAACAGAGGCGTCCCAAACATTGGGGTGGCTGTATCTTTTTGATTTTAATTTCCCTAAGCTATAGGACCATAAGTGGAAGTGCCCTAGGCTCTGTTGCTTTGTTTTTTAGATGTTTCAGGAAACACCATACACTTCTCCGGAGTGTCTGTTGGAAATTTACATCCCGCCCATCAGCATAACAAGGCTCCCAGTTCTCCATGGCCTGTCCTGCCTTTCTGGATTTTACACTTTTTTCAGATGGCCCTTTTGACCGGGGGGAAGTGAGACTTCATTGTAGTGCAGATTTCCTTTGCAAGCTTGCTTGGTTGGCCAAAAAGGGCGTATGCGTTTTTTCCTGAATATATTCAGGCAAAAACGCATACGCCCTTTTTGGCCAAGTGCATCATTGTGGACGTTCTGCCTCTTTTCCTATGCTTTCAATGCAATTCCAGTCTACCTCCTGAAATCGGTTTCCTGCAATTCTGCCCCGCTTTCAAGTCCTTTTGGCAGCCTTACTTCAGTATATTTTTGGACGATAGCTGTCATTTATAACTCTGCAGGTTTGTGAATTACAGTGCCCCTGAGCTCCTTTCTTCAACTCGCTTTCTTGTGAGCTGGCCGCAACACCGCAGGATGGCTTCAGGCCCTAATCTGGTTCCGGCACGGCACGCTGAGCCTTTGGTTATTTCCTCTTCCTGGTGGGAAATGAGAGTTAAATTTGCCCGTCCAGACACCTCCAGCTAGTCTCTCATTGGTTCTCGCTATTCCTGTTCATCTTCCGCAGAAATTGCAAACTGGGCCAAACAGGAGGTTAAAGGGACTGACTCTCCAAGTCGGGAGAGTGTTAGTAAAGCGTCTGGAATGTTGCACCCGAGTACCAGGGTACGAAAACTGAGACATATTTGAACACGTCTCCCGATCACATGGTTGATCATACTCTAGGTTCCACATGCATGTTTTAGCTGAAGGAAGAATACCTTAAACCTGGGTAGTTGAAACCCGTGGAATGGGTACCATGCAATATGACTTCAAAGGGTCTTCATTTGCTCACCGAACCTCTCCAATCCTATCACTGCTGCGTTTATGTCCCTGTACACATGCTTGATTCTCTTTCGGAGACATAGCAATCCATAGGTTTTAAGATACTTAAGAGTCAGGTACATTCTTAGGCGTTTAATATGGGGTGTTGAGTCCATTTCGTTGAGCAAGGAGTAGCTCTTGTCTATTCCATATTTGGCTTAAGGAACTTTATCTGTGCTCATTTCAATCTCTGGTTTTATGCAGCACCCCAACTCACCTTTACCCTTAAACAAGCATAAGTTGGTTTTCTAAATTTGAGACCCTGTTCTGTTCTGTAATTCAGTTCCTGTGTAGCCAAGTTTACATTCCGTGTATTACTGATATCTTATGATGTTTCTTTTTCTGTGTGACTTATTTCAGTTAGAATCATCGTACCTGAATCCACTCATTGTGCTGCTACGGGCCTGATGACATAGATTTCACTGCTGAGTGATACTGCATTGTACGTAAGTACCACAAGTTCTTTATCCATTTTTCACTTTCTGTGATATTGAACTTGTACGGTAAACGAGGTTCTTGTAAACAGAGGCGTCCCAAACATTGGGGTGGCTGTATCTTTTTGATTTTAATTTCCCTAATCTATAGGACCATAAGTGGAAGTGCCCTAGGCTCTGTTGCTTTGTTTTTTAGATGTTTCAGGAAACACCATACACTTCTCCCGAGTGTCTGTTGGCAATTTACATCCCGCCCATCAGCATAACAAGGCTCCCAGTTCTCCATGGCCTGTCCTGCCTTTCTGGATTTTACACTTTTTTCAGATGGCCCTTTTGACCGGGGGGAAGTGAGACTTCATTGTAGTGCAGATTTCCTTTGCAAGCTTGCTTGGTTGGCCAAAAAGGGCGTATGCGTTTTTTCCTGAATATATTCAGGAAAAAACGCATACGCCCTTTTTGGCCAAGTGCATCATTGTGGACGTTCTGCCTCTTTTCCTATGCTTTCAATGCAATTCCAGTCTACCTCCTGAAATCGGTTTCCTGCAATTCTGCCCCGCTTTCAAGTCCTTTTGGCAGCCTTACTTCAGTATATTTTTGGACGATAGCTGTCATTTATAACTCTGCAGGTTTGTGAATTACAGTGCCCCTGAGCTCCTTTCTTCAACTCGCTTTCTTGTGAGCTGGCCGCAACACCGCAGGATGGCTTCAGGCCCTAATCTGGTTCCGGCACGGCACGCTGAGCCTTTGGTTATTTCCTCTTCCTGGTGGGAAATGAGAGTTAAATTTGCCCGTCCAGACACCTCCAGCTAGTCTCTCATTGGTTCTCGCTATTCCTGTTCATCTTCCGCAGAAATTGCAAACTGGGCCAAACAGGAGGTTAAAGGGACTGACTCTCCAAGTCGGGAGAGTGTTAGTAAAGCGTCTGGAATGTTGCACCCGAGTACCAGGGTACGAAAACTGAGACATATTTGAACACGTCTCCCGATCACATGGTTGATCATACTCTAGGTTCCACATGCATGTTTTAGCTGAAGGAAGAATACCTTAAACCTGGGTAGTTGAAACCCGTGGAATGGGTACCATGCAATATGACTTCAAAGGGTCTTCATTTGCTCACCGAACCTCTCCAATCCTATCACTGCTGCGTTTATGTCCCTGTACACATGCTTGATTCTCTTTCGGAGACATAGCAATCCATAGGTTTTAAGATACTTAAGAGTCAGGTACATTCTTAGGCGTTTAATATGGGGTGTTGAGTCCATTTCGTTGAGCAAGGAGTAGCTCTTGTCTATTCCATATTTGGCTTAAGGAACTTTATCTGTGCTCATTTCAATCTCTGGTTTTATGCAGCACCCCAACTCACCTTTACCCTTAAACAAGCATAAGTTGGTTTTCTAAATTTGAGACCCTGTTCTGTTCTGTAATTCAGTTCCTGTGTAGCCAAGTTTACATTCCGTGTATTACTGATATCTTATGATGTTTCTTTTTCTGTGTGACTTATTTCAGTTAGAATCATCGTACCTGAATCCACTCATTGTGCTGCTACGGGCCTGATGACATAGATTTCACTGCTGAGTGATACTGCATTGTACGTAAGTACCACAAGTTCTTTATCCATTTTTCACTTTCTGTGATATTGAACTTGTACGGTAAACGAGGTTCTTGTAAACAGAGGCGTCCCAAACATTGGGGTGGCTGTATCTTTTTGATTTTAATTTCCCTAATCTATAGGACCATAAGTGGAAGTGCCCTAGGCTCTGTTGCTTTGTTTTTTAGATGTTTCAGGAAACACCATACACTTCTCCCGAGTGTCTGTTGGCAATTTACATCCCGCCCATCAGCATAACAAGGCTCCCAGTTCTCCATGGCCTGTCCTGCCTTTCTGGATTTTACACTTTTTTCAGATGGCCCTTTTGACCGGGGGGAAGTGAGACTTCATTGTAGTGCAGATTTCCTTTGCAAGCTTGCTTGGTTGGCCAAAAAGGGCGTATGCGTTTTTTCCTGAATATATTCAGGAAAAAACGCATACGCCCTTTTTGGCCAAGTGCATCATTGTGGACGTTCTGCCTCTTTTCCTATGCTTTCAATGCAATTCCAGTCTACCTCCTGAAATCGGTTTCCTGCAATTCTGCCCCGCTTTCAAGTCCTCTTGGCAGCCTTACTTCAGTATATTTTTGGACGATAGTTGTCATTTATAACTCTGCAGGTTTGTGAATTACAGTGCCCCTGAGCTCCTTTCTTCAACTCGTTTTCTTGTGAGCTGGCCGCAACACCGCAGGATGGCTTCAGGCCCTAATCTGGTTCTGGCACGGCACGCTGAGCCTTTGGTTATTTCCTCTTCCTGGTGGGAAATGAGAGTTAAATTTGCCCGTCCAGACACCTCCAGCTAGTCTCTCATTGGTTCTCGCTATTCCTGTTCATCTTCCGCAGAAATTGCAAACTGGGCCAAACAGGAGGTTAAAGGGACTGACTCTCCAAGTCGGGAGAGTGTTAGTAAAGCGTCTGGAATGTTGCACCCGAGTACCAGGGTACGAAAACTGAGACATATTTGAACACGTCTCCCGATCACATGGTTGATCATACTCTAGGTTCCACATGCATGTTTTAGCTGAAGGAAGAATACCTTAAACCTGGGTAGTTGAAACCCGTGGAATGGGTACCATGCAATATGACTTCAAAGGGTCTTCATTTGCTCACCGAACCTCTCCAATCCTATCACTGCTGCGTTTATGTCCCTGTACACATGCTTGATTCTCTTTCGGAGACATAGCAATCCATAGGTTTTAAGATACTTAAGAGTCAGGTACATTCTTAGGCGTTTAATATGGGGTGTTGAGTCCATTTCGTTGAGCAAGGAGTAGCTCTTGTCTATTCCATATTTGGCTTAAGGAACTTTATCTGTGCTCATTTCAATCTCTGGTTTTATGCAGCACCCCAACTCACCTTTACCCTTAAACAAGCATAAGTTGGTTTTCTAAATTTGAGACCCTGTTCTGTTCTGTAATTCAGTTCCTGTGTAGCCAAGTTTACATTCCGTGTATTACTGATATCTTATGATGTTTCTTTTTCTGTGTGACTTATTTCAGTTAGAATCATCGTACCTGAATCCACTCATTGTGCTGCTACGGGCCTGATGACATAGATTTCACTGCTGAGTGATACTGCATTGTACGTAAGTACCACAAGTTCTTTATCCATTTTTCACTTTCTGTGATATTGAACTTGTACGGTAAACGAGGTTCTTGTAAACAGAGGCGTCCCAAACATTGGGGTGGCTGTATCTTTTTGATTTTAATTTCCCTAATCTATAGGACCATAAGTGGAAGTGCCCTAGGCTCTGTTGCTTTGTTTTTTAGATGTTTCAGGAAACACCATACACTTCTCCCGAGTGTCTGTTGGCAATTTACATCCCGCCCATCAGCATAACAAGGCTCCCAGTTCTCCATGGCCTGTCCTGCCTTTCTGGATTTTACACTTTTTTCAGATGGCCCTTTTGACCGGGGGGAAGTGAGACTTCATTGTAGTGCAGATTTCCTTTGCAAGCTTGCTTGGTTGGCCAAAAAGGGCGTATGCGTTTTTTCCTGAATATATTCAGGAAAAAACGCATACGCCCTTTTTGGCCAAGTGCATCATTGTGGACGTTCTGCCTCTTTTCCTATGCTTTCAATGCAATTCCAGTCTACCTCCTGAAATCGGTTTCCTGCAATTCTGCCCCGCTTTCAAGTCCTCTTGGCAGCCTTACTTCAGTATATTTTTGGACGATAGTTGTCATTTATAACTCTGCAGGTTTGTGAATTACAGTGCCCCTGAGCTCCTTTCTTCAACTCGCTTTCTTGTGAGCTGGCCGCAACACCGCAGGATGGCTTCAGGCCCTAATCTGGTTCCGGCACGGCACGCTGAGCCTTTGGTTATTTCCTCTTCCTGGTGGGAAATGAGAGTTAAATTTGCCCGTCCAGACACCTCCAGCTAGTCTCTCATTGGTTCTCGCTATTCCTGTTCATCTTCCGCAGAAATTGCAAACTGGGCCAAACAGGAGGTTAAAGGGACTGACTCTCCAAGTCGGGAGAGTGTTAGTAAAGCGTCTGGAATGTTGCACCCGAGTACCAGGGTACGAAAACTGAGACATATTTGAACACGTCTCCCGATCACATGGTTGATCATACTCTAGGTTCCACATGCATGTTTTAGCTGAAGGAAGAATACCTTAAACCTGGGTAGTTGAAACCCGTGGAATGGGTACCATGCAATATGACTTCAAAGGGTCTTCATTTGCTCACCGAACCTCTCCAATCCTATCACTGCTGCGTTTATGTCCCTGTACACATGCTTGATTCTCTTTCGGAGACATAGCAATCCATAGGTTTTAAGATACTTAAGAGTCAGGTACATTCTTAGGCGTTTAATATGGGGTGTTGAGTCCATTTCGTTGAGCAAGGAGTAGCTCTTGTCTATTCCATATTTGGCTTAAGGAACTTTATCTGTGCTCATTTCAATCTCTGGTTTTATGCAGCACCCCAACTCACCTTTACCCTTAAACAAGCATAAGTTGGTTTTCTAAATTTGAGACCCTGTTCTGTTCTGTAATTCAGTTCCTGTGTAGCCAAGTTTACATTCCGTGTATTACTGATATCTTATGATGTTTCTTTTTCTGTGTGACTTATTTCAGTTAGAATCATCGTACCTGAATCCACTCATTGTGCTGCTACGGGCCTGATGACATAGATTTCACTGCTGAGTGATACTGCATTGTACGTAAGTACCACAAGTTCTTTATCCATTTTTCACTTTCTGTGATATTGAACTTGTACGGTAAACGAGGTTCTTGTAAACAGAGGCGTCCCAAACATTGGGGTGGCTGTATCTTTTTGATTTTCATTTCCCTAAGCTATAGGACCATAAGTGGAAGTGCCCTAGGCTCTGTTGCTTTGTTTTTTAGATGTTTCAGGAAACACCATACACTTCTCCCGAGTGTCTGTTGGCAATTTACATCCCGCCCATCAGCATAACAAGGCTCCCAGTTCTCCATGGCCTGTCCTGCCTTTCTGGATTTTACACTTTTTTCAGATGGCCCTTTTGACCGGGGGGAAGTGAGACTTCATTGTAGTGCAGATTTCCTTTGCAAGCTTGCTTGGTTGGCCAAAAAGGGCGTATGCGTTTTTTCCTGAATATATTCAGGAAAAAACGCATACGCCCTTTTTGGCCAAGTGCATCATTGTGGACGTTCTGCCTCTTTTCCTATGCTTTCAATGCAATTCCAGTCTACCTCCTGAAATCGGTTTCCTGCAATTCTGCCCCGCTTTCAAGTCCTCTTGGCAGCCTTACTTCAGTATATTTTTGGACGATAGTTGTCATTTATAACTCTGCAGGTTTGTGAATTACAGTGCCCCTGAGCTCCTTTCTTCAACTCGCTTTCTTGTGAGCTGGCCGCAACACCGCAGGATGGCTTCAGGCCCTAATCTGGTTCCGGCACGGCACGCTGAGCCTTTGGTTATTTCCTCTTCCTGGTGGGAAATGAGAGTTAAATTTGCCCGTCCAGACACCTCCAGCTAGTCTCTCATTGGTTCTCGCTATTCCTGTTCATCTTCCGCAGAAATTGCAAACTGGGCCAAACAGGAGGTTAAAGGGACTGACTCTCCAAGTCGGGAGAGTGTTAGTAAAGCGTCTGGAATGTTGCACCCGAGTACCAGGGTACGAAAACTGAGACATATTTGAACACGTCTCCCGATCACATGGTTGATCATACTCTAGGTTCCACATGCATGTTTTAGCTGAAGGAAGAATACCTTAAACCTGGGTAGTTGAAACCCGTGGAATGGGTACCATGCAATATGACTTCAAAGGGTCTTCATTTGCTCACCGAACCTCTCCAATCCTATCACTGCTGCGTTTATGTCCCTGTACACATGCTTGATTCTCTTTCGGAGACATAGCAATCCATAGGTTTTAAGATACTTAAGAGTCAGGTACATTCTTAGGCGTTTAATATGGGGTGTTGTGTCCATTTCGTTGAGCAAGGAGTAGCTCTTGTCTATTCCATATTTGGCTTAAGGAACTTTATCTGTGCTCATTTCAATCTCTGGTTTTATGCAGCACCCCAACTCACCTTTACCCTTAAACAAGCATAAGTTGGTTTTCTAAATTTGAGACCCTGTTCTGTTCTGTAATTCAGTTCCTGTGTAGCCAAGTTTACATTCCGTGTATTACTGATATCTTATGATGTTTCTTTTTCTGTGTGACTTATTTCAGTTAGAATCATCGTACCTGAATCCACTCATTGTGCTGCTACGGGCCTGATGACATAGATTTCACTGCTGAGTGATACTGCATTGTACGTAAGTACCACAAGTTCTTTATCCATTTTTCACTTTCTGTGATATTGAACTTGTACGGTAAACGAGGTTCTTGTAAACAGAGGCGTCCCAAACATTGGGGTGGCTGTATCTTTTTGATTTTCATTTCCCTAAGCTATAGGACCATAAGTGGAAGTGCCCTAGGCTCTGTTGCTTTGTTTTTTAGATGTTTCAGGAAACACCATACACTTCTCCCGAGTGTCTGTTGGCAATTTACATCCCGCCCATCAGCATAACAAGGCTCCCAGTTCTCCATGGCCTGTCCTGCCTTTCTGGATTTTACACTTTTTTCAGATGGCCCTTTTGACCGGGGGGAAGTGAGACTTCATTGTAGTGCAGATTTCCTTTGCAAGCTTGCTTGGTTGGCCAAAAAGAGCGTATGCGTTTTTTCCTGAATATATTCAGGAAAAAACGCATACGCCCTTTTTGGCCAAGTGCATCATTGTGGACGTTCTGCCTCTTTTCCTATGCTTTCAATGCAATTCCAGTCTACCTCCTGAAATCGGTTTCCTGCAATTCTGCCCCGCTTTCAAGTCCTCTTGGCAGCCTTACTTCAGTATATTTTTGGACGATAGTTGTCATTTATAACTCTGCAGGTTTGTGAATTACAGTGCCCCTGAGCTCCTTTCTTCAACTCGCTTTCTTGTGAGCTGGCCGCAACACCGCAGGATGGCTTCAGGCCCTAATCTGGTTCCGGCACGGCACGCTGAGCCTTTGGTTATTTCCTCTTCCTGGTGGGAAATGAGAGTTAAATTTGCCCGTCCAGACACCTCCAGCTAGTCTCTCATTGGTTCTCGCTATTCCTGTTCATCTTCCGCAGAAATTGCAAACTGGGCCAAACAGGAGGTTAAAGGGACTGACTCTCCAAGT
The DNA here is from genome assembly GCF_963455315.2 of Globicephala melas. Classification (NCBI taxonomy): domain Eukaryota; kingdom Metazoa; phylum Chordata; class Mammalia; order Artiodactyla; family Delphinidae; genus Globicephala; species Globicephala melas. The sequence goes on along the minus strand of NW_027207524.1, from coordinate 5,510 downwards.
CGGGAGAGTGTTAGTAAAGCGTCTGGAATGTTGCACCCGAGTACCAGGGTACGAAAACTGAGACATATTTGAACACGTCTCCCGATCACATGGTTGATCATACTCTAGGTTCCACATGCATGTTTTAGCTGAAGGAAGAATACCTTAAACCTGGGTAGTTGAAACCCGTGGAATGGGTACCATGCAATATGACTTCAAAGGGTCTTCATTTGCTCACCGAACCTCTCCAATCCTATCACTGCTGCGTTTATGTCCCTGTACACATGCTTGATTCTCTTTCGGAGACATAGCAATCCATAGGTTTTAAGATACTTAAGAGTCAGGTACATTCTTAGGCGTTTAATATGCGGTGTTGAGTCCATTTCGTTGAGCAAGGAGTAGCTCTTGTGTATTCCATATTTGGCTTAAGGAACTTTATCTGTGCTCATTTCAATCTCTGGTTTTATGCAGCACCCCAACTCACCTTTACCCTTAAACAAGCATAAGTTGGTTTTCTAAATTTGAGACCCTGTTCTGTTCTGTAATTCAGTTCCTGTGTAGCCAAGTTTACATTCCGTGTATTACTGATATCTTATGATGTTTCTTTTTCTGTGTGACTTATTTCAGTTAGAATCATCGTACCTGAATCCACTCATTGTGCTGCTACGGGCCTGATGACATAGATTTCACTGCTGAGTGATACTGCATTGTACGTAAGTACCACAAGTTCTTTATCCATTTTTCACTTTCTGTGATATTGAACTTGTACGGTAAACGAGGTTCTTGTAAACAGAGGCGTCCCAAACATTGGGGTGGCTGTATCTTTTTGATTTTAATTTCCCTAAGCTATAGGACCATAAGTGGAAGTGCCCTAGGCTCTGTTGCTTTGTTTTTTAGATGTTTCAGGAAACACCATACACTTCTCCCGAGTGTCTGTTGGCAGTTTACATCCCGCCCATCAGCATAACAAGGCTCCCAGTTCTCCATGGCCTGTCCTGCCTTTCTGGATTTTACACTTTTTTCAGATGGCCCTTTTGACCGGGGGGAAGTGAGACTTCATTGTAGTGCAGATTTCCTTTGCAAGCTTGCTTGGTTGGCCAAAAAGGGCGTATGCGTTTTTTCCTGAATATATTCAGGAAAAAACGCATACGCCCTTTTTGGCCAAGTGCATCATTGTGGACGTTCTGCCTCTTTTCCTATGCTTTCAATGCAATTCCAGTCTACCTCCTGAAATCGGTTTCCTGCAATTCTGCCCCGCTTTCAAGTCCTCTTGGCAGCCTTACTTCAGTATATTTTTGGACGATAGTTGTCATTTATAACTCTGCAGGTTTGTGAATTACAGTGCCCCTGAGCTCCTTTCTTCAACTCGTTTTCTTGTGAGCTGGCCGCAACACCGCAGGATGGCTTCAGGCCCTAATCTGGTTCCGGCACGGCACGCTGAACCTTTGGTTATTTCCTCTTCCTGGTGGGAAATGAGAGTTAAATTTGCCCGTCCAGACACCTCCAGCTAGTCTCTCATTGGTTCTCGCTATTCCTGTTCATCTTCCGCAGAAATTGCAAACTGGGCCAAACAGGAGGTTAAAGGGACTGACTCTCCAAGTCGGGAGAGTGTTAGTAAAGCGTCTGGAATGTTGCACCCGAGTACCAGGGTACGAAAACTGAGACATATTTGAACACGTCTCCCGATCACATGGTTGATCATACTCTAGGTTCCACATGCATGTTTTAGCTGAAGGAAGAATACCTTAAACCTGGGTAGTTGAAACCCGTGGAATGGGTACCATGCAATATGACTTCAAAGGGTCTTCATTTGCTCACCGAACCTCTCCAATCCTATCACTGCTGCGTTTATGTCCCTGTACACATGCTTGATTCTCTTTCGGAGACATAGCAATCCATAGGTTTTAAGATACTTAAGAGTCAGGTACATTCTTAGGCGTTTAATATGGGGTGTTGAGTCCATTTCGTTGAGCAAGGAGTAGCTCTTGTCTATTCCATATTTGGCTTAAGGAACTTTATCTGTGCTCATTTCAATCTCTGGTTTTATGCAGCACCCCAACTCACCTTTACCCTTAAACAAGCATAAGTTGGTTTTCTAAATTTGAGACCCTGTTCTGTTCTGTAATTCAGTTCCTGTGTAGCCAAGTTTACATTCCGTGTATTACTGATATCTTATGATGTTTCTTTTTCTGTGTGACTTATTTCAGTTAGAATCATCGTACCTGAATCCACTCATTGTGCTGCTACGGGCCTGATGGCATAGATTTCACTGCTGAGTGATACTGCATTGTACGTAAGTACCACAAGTTCTTTATCCATTTTTCACTTTCTGTGATATTGAACTTGTACGGTAAACGAGGTTCTTGTAAACAGAGGCGTCCCAAACATTGGGGTGGCTGTATCTTTTTGATTTTAATTTCCCTAAGCTATAGGACCATAAGTGGAAGTGCCCTAGGCTCTGTTGCTTTGTTTTTTAGATGTTTCAGGAAACACCATACACTTCTCCCGAGTGTCTGTTGGCAGTTTACATCCCGCCCATCAGCATAACAAGGCTCCCAGTTCTCCATGGCCTGTCCTGCCTTTCTGGATTTTACACTTTTTTCAGATGGCCCTTTTGACCGGGGGGAAGTGAGACTTCATTGTAGTGCAGATTTCCTTTGCAAGCTTGCTTGGTTGGCCAAAAAGGGCGTATGCGTTTTTTCCTGAATATATTCAGGAAAAAACGCATACGCCCTTTTTGGCCAAGTGCATCATTGTGGACGTTCTGCCTCTTTTCCTATGCTTTCAATGCAATTCCAGTCTACCTCCTGAAATCGGTTTCCTGCAATTCTGCCCCGCTTTCAAGTCCTCTTGGCAGCCTTACTTCAGTATATTTTTGGACGATAGTTGTCATTTATAACTCTGCAGGTTTGTGAATTACAGTGCCCCTGAGCTCCTTTCTTCAACTCGTTTTCTTGTGAGCTGGCCGCAACACCGCAGGATGGCTTCAGGCCCTAATCTGGTTCCGGCACGGCACGCTGAGCCTTTGGTTATTTCCTCTTCCTGGTGGGAAATGAGAGTTAAATTTGCCCGTCCAGACACCTCCAGCTAGTCTCTCATTGGTTCTCGCTATTCCTGTTCATCTTCCGCAGAAATTGCAAACTGGGCCAAACAGGAGGTTAAAGGGACTGACTCTCCAAGTCGGGAGAGTGTTAGTAAAGCGTCTGGAATGTTGCACCCGAGTACCAGGGTACGAAAACTGAGACATATTTGAACACGTCTCCCGATCACATGGTTGATCATACTCTAGGTTCCACATGCATGTTTTAGCTGAAGGAAGAATACCTTAAACCTGGGTAGTTGAAACCCGTGGAATGGGTACCATGCAATATGACTTCAAAGGGTCTTCATTTGCTCACCGAACCTCTCCAATCCTATCACTGCTGCGTTTATGTCCCTGTACACATGCTTGATTCTCTTTCGGAGACATAGCAATCCATAGGTTTTAAGATACTTAAGAGTCAGGTACATTCTTAGGCGTTTAATATGCGGTGTTGAGTCCATTTCGTTGAGCAAGGAGTAGCTCTTGTCTATTCCATATTTGGCTTAAGGAACTTTATCTGTGCTCATTTCAATCTCTGGTTTTATGCAGCACCCCAACTCACCTTTACCCTTAAACAAGCATAAGTTGGTTTTCTAAATTTGAGACCCTGTTCTGTTCTGTAATTCAGTTCCTGTGTAGCCAAGTTTACATTCCGTGTATTACTGATATCTTATGATGTTTCTTCTTCTGTGTGACTTATTTCAGTTAGAATCATCGTACCTGAATCCACTCATTGTGCTGCTACGGGCCTGATGACATAGATTTCACTGCTGAGTGATACTGCATTGTACGTAAGTACCACAAGTTCTTTATCCATTTTTCACTTTCTGTGATATTGAACTTGTACGGTAAACGAGGTTCTTGTAAACAGAGGCGTCCCAAACATTGGGGTGGCTGTATCTTTTTGATTTTAATTTCCCTAAGCTATAGGACCATAAGTGGAAGTGCCCTAGGCTCTGTTGCTTTGTTTTTTAGATGTTTCAGGAAACACCATACACTTCTCCCGAGTGTCTGTTGGCAGTTTACATCCCGCCCATCAGCATAACAAGGCTCCCAGTTCTCCATGGCCTGTCCTGCCTTTCTGGATTTTACACTTTTTTCAGATGGCCCTTTTGACCGGGGGGAAGTGAGACTTCATTGTAGTGCAGATTTCCTTTGCAAGCTTGCTTGGTTGGCCAAAAAGGGCGTATGCGTTTTTTCCTGAATATATTCAGGAAAAAACGCATACGCCCTTTTTGGCCAAGTGCATCATTGTGGACGTTCTGCCTCTTTTCCTATGCTTTCAATGCAATTCCAGTCTACCTCCTGAAATCGGTTTCCTGCAATTCTGCCCCGCTTTCAAGTCCTCTTGGCAGCCTTACTTCAGTATATTTTTGGACGATAGTTGTCATTTATAACTCTGCAGGTTTGTGAATTACAGTGCCCCTGAGCTCCTTTCTTCAACTCGTTTTCTTGTGAGCTGGCCGCAACACCGCAGGATGGCTTCAGGCCCTAATCTGGTTCCGGCACGGCACGCTGAGCCTTTGGTTATTTCCTCTTCCTGGTGGGAAATGAGAGTTAAATTTGCCCGTCCAGACACCTCCAGCTAGTCTCTCATTGGTTCTCGCTATTCCTGTTCATCTTCCGCAGAAATTGCAAACTGGGCCAAACAGGAGGTTAAAGGGACTGACTCTCCAAGTCGGGAGAGTGTTAGTAAAGCGTCTGGAATGTTGCACCCGAGTACCAGGGTACGAAAACTGAGACATATTTGAACACGTCTCCCGATCACATGGTTGATCATACTCTAGGTTCCACATGCATGTTTTAGCTGAAGGAAGAATACCTTAAACCTGGGTAGTTGAAACCCGTGGAATGGGTACCATGCAATATGACTTCAAAGGGTCTTCATTTGCTCACCGAACCTCTCCAATCCTATCACTGCTGCGTTTATGTCCCTGTACACATGCTTGATTCTCTTTCGGAGACATAGCAATCCATAGGTTTTAAGATACTTAAGAGTCAGGTACATTCTTAGGCGTTTAATATGGGGTGTTGAGTCCATTTCGTTGAGCAAGGAGTAGCTCTTGTCTATTCCATATTTGGCTTAAGGAACTTTATCTGTGCTCATTTCAATCTCTGGTTTTATGCAGCACCCCAACTCACCTTTACCCTTAAACAAGCATAAGTTGGTTTTCTAAATTTGAGACCCTGTTCTGTTCTGTAATTCAGTTCCTGTGTAGCCAAGTTTACATTCCGTGTATTACTGATATCTTATGATGTTTCTTTTTCTGTGTGACTTATTTCAGTTAGAATCATCGTACCTGAATCCACTCATTGTGCTGCTACGGGCCTGATGACATAGATTTCACTGCTGAGTGATACTGCATTGTACGTAAGTACCACAAGTTCTTTATCCATTTTTCACTTTCTGTGATATTGAACTTGTACGGTAAACGAGGTTCTTGTAAAC